>NW_027326409.1:0-300000 GCF_048164855.1 Canis lupus baileyi
GGGAGAACCTAAATCCTTAGTGGGGATTCCTCATCACAGGGGACTGTTGGGAGAATTGCTACCTCTTGGTTTGGATTGGCTTCAAAATGTGAGTGCCACTTTCTTGATGACCAGCAAGCATCTCATCTGACTTGCCTTATGGTGCATTTCTTCTCAGCATGATCTTCTCAGATTATATCTGCACAGAGGGGGGAGATGAGCTAAATATGATTTAGCCTTTGGTTTGTTTTGATACTCTAAGAAAGTGAAATTTCCAATCAGAAAATAAGAGACTTTGACCTTCTAGAGTGGGGCAAGGACACTTTGTTCCTATCAAGAGCTACTAATCTACATATACCTTTATTTGATATGGAAATATCTAAGTGTTCCTCTCAATTTCAAGAATGAAAGATAAGGAACATGATTCAATAATTACGACAAAATGCATGGCACGCCTGAGTTATATGGGTGTATATGATGTTTTGTGTATGTGTGTGGTTACGTATATATAAAAAGCACACTATGGGTTTTTATATATACATTTGGTTAAGGCAGAGCCAAATCTTTTCTATTAGGATAGGTGACGAAAGGAAAGAGACAAAAAGAAAGAGGTATGGAGAAAAAGGTTGGAGTGTCAGGTGCTTACATGGAGGTTGTAACTCTAGAAAATAATCCCATAGCAACCTCTTTACACACAGAACAAGAACAGAGTGTGACAAATGGAAACAAGCTTTTCTATGGTGGCATTCTAATCTTGGGACCTTTTATGACTTCATCAGATTCTCTTGAAGTCATAATGTTTTTTTTTTTGTGTGTGTTTTGTTTTTTTGCATTAGAGGAGTGCAGAGGGAAGGAAGCTCTCCATTCTTTGCTAACTAGCAAAATGCCCTACATGCATATAGGAGGTACTCAGTAAAAGCATAATGTATGGATGATGGATGGGTGGATGAGTGGATGGACGGACAAATGGATAACTTTAAGAAGGAAGAATTCTGCCCATATTTTTGATGTATAAAAACTGCCACATGGATCCTCGAGAGAAGAAAACAATATGTGGCCTTGGGTTGTGATGTATTGATCAGGTTCAAATGCTACTACATTAATAATTGCACCAAACTTTTTCTTCCAAAGGGCAAAACAGAAGATGAGGGGGAAATTAATTATGAGAGAAAAAGTGAAATTTATAAAGACCTTGTCACATTTTTAAAAGAAAAATCGGCAAAATTTTCAGAAAATATGTTTAAACAGGTAAGTTTACAGAATCTTGAAATATCATAGCATAGTGTTACTTGACATGTTACCTTCTGTTGAGAATAATTCTATTTTTGGACCCTGTTTATAATTTTTAGAGAGTTTTTCACAATATATTACATAAGAAATATTATAAGTGGAGTACTTCAAGGAAGTTTCTGAACCTCTTTAGGTAATAGGTGTAAAATATGTCAGATTGCTTTCTAAAAAAGCACTTTTTATCTTTCCTTTTGAATTTATAATGCTAAGAACAAAGCAGTCATCCCTGTTAATGAAGCCTAGATGTTTTGATTATTTTTATCTTTTCTGGGCATCCCATGATTACTAACTAGTTGGATTGTCTCAGTAAGTGTGTCAACTGCATATGCATAAGAACTGTACTTTCTCTGTGTCTTGCATGGTTTTTGAAATAGTTTTTGAGGTGGACAAAGGAATCAGTTAATACAGTTATTAAATCTTGATTGAAGCTGATGTGGGTAAGAAGCAATATGCAAGAAATACTAAAGTGATACACTTAAGCCCCAGGCTGATTCTCAAGATGATGTCAATTCCACAAATCCTACATCAGACAGTTTATCAGATCTGTTATTTTCCTTCTGACACTGCCACTTCCAGAGCACTCTATTTTCTTACTATTCTGCTGCTGCTCTTGTCCTGAAACGTCTCTCTGTCATCATCCTGTGAGTTTTTTTCCCCTGGTGTTTGATCACCTATTTCCTGGACTCTAGTTTTCCTTTGTTGTTGTTATAATATACCTGTACAAAACATAAAATTTGTCATTTTAACTACTTCGAGTGTATCACTGAGTGGCATTAATTATGTGCAGCCATTACTACTGTCCATTTCCAAATCTTTTTCATCATCTCAAACTAAAACTGTTCCCATTAAGCAGTAACCTCCTCATGCCTACTTCCCCAGCTCCTAGGAACCTCTAATCTACTTTTTGGTTTCTCGATTTCTAATCAAATATAAATTTGCCTTTCCTAGGTATTTCAGAGAAGTGGAATCGTAAATTTGTACTTTGGTGCTTGGCTTATTACATTTAGCATAATATGTTCAAGGTCCATCCATGTTGTAGCATGTGTCGGAACTTCATTCCTTTTTGTGGCTGAATAATATTCCATTCGTGTATATAACCACATTTTGTTTATCAGTAAATCTATTGTTGGACACTTGGGTTGTTTCCACTTTTTGATTATGGTGAAAAATGCTATAAATATTGGCTTACAAGTAACTGAGTCCCTGTTTTAATTTTGGAGGTTACCTAGGAGTGGATTTTCTGTGTCACATGCTAATTCTGTATTTAACTTTTAGAGGAAGTACCAAACTGTACCTAGATTGAACCATTTTATGCTCCTGTAGAAGGATTCCAGCTTCTCCACATTACCACCAATACTTGTTATTTTCTGTGTGTGATTGTGTGTTTTTTTATGATAGATATCCTAGTAAGTATGAAGTATGGTATTCCATTATAGTTTGGATTTCCATTTCCCTAATAGTAATGTTTAGCATATTTCCATATTATTGGGAATTTGTATATTTATTTTAAGAAATGTCTATTCAAGTCCTTTGCCCATTAAAAAATGGGTAGTCTTTTGTTGTTGAGTTGTAGGAATTCTTTATATATTGTGACTATTAATCCCTTATCAGATAGAATATTTGCAGATATTTTCTCCCATTCTGTGGGTTGTCTTCACTCATCTTGATAGTGTTCTTTAATGCACAAACATTTTTAATTTTGATAAAGTCCAACAAATACATTTTTTCTTGCCTATATTTTTGGTATCATAAGAAACCATTGCCAAAGCCAAGGTAATGAAGATTTGCCCTGTTTTCATCTAATAATGTCATGGTGTTATCTCTAAGTCTTTGATTCATTTTGAGTTAAGTTTTGTATAGGGTGTAAGTAAAGTAATGTGCAATTTAATTCTTTTTGCATGTGGATATCCGGTTTTCCGGGCACCATTTGTTGAAGAGATTGTTCTTTCCCCATTGAAAGTTCTTGGTATCCTTGTTGAAAATCAATTTGCCATAGATGTAGAGGTTTATTTTTGGACTCTTTATTCTATTATTTTTTGTCTGCCCTTATACAAGTCCCATACTATTTTGATTATCTTTGTGGTAGTTTTGAAATTGAGAAGTATGACTCCTCAAACTTTGTTCTTGTTTTTTAAAGACTGCTTTAGCTATTTAGGTTCCCTTGACTTTTAGGTTTGGTTTTACCATTTTTGCAAAAAAACAGCATTAGGCTTTTGATTGGGATTACATTGAATTTATAGATTGCTTTGTATAACATTGTTGTCTTAACAATATTATTTCTTCCAATCCATGAACATGGGGTGTCTTTCCATTTGTTTTTGTTTCCTTTAACTTTTTTTATCAGCAGTGTTTTATAGTTTTCAGTGTCTTCTTTTGCCTCCTTGGTTAAATTTATTTCTAAGCATTATATTCTTTTGGATGCTATTGAATGGAATTGTTTCCTTAATTTCCTTTTTGATTGTTCACTGCTAATGAGGAGAAATGGAACTGTTTTTTTTTTTTTTAGTGTTGAAATCAGATCTGGCTTTTGAATGTGAAATTCAAAATCACATCCTGCAACTTTACTGAATTCATTTATTAACTCAGTTTTTTTTTAATCTTTAGGTCTTTCTACATAAAAGATCATGTCATCTGCAAATAGTTTTACTTCTTTTCAATTTGCGTGTTTTTAAATTTCTTTTTCTTTTCTTTTTTTAAGATTTTATTTATTTAACAGAGAGAGAGAAAGAGCGAGCGAGCAGAAGCAGGGGGAGTAGCAGGCAGAGGGAGAGGGAGAGGCAGGCTTCCTAGCCTGCCCGGTGCCGCTTAGATTTCTTTTTCTTGTCTAATTACTATGGCTAGACCTTTTAGGATTTTGCACTGAATAGAAGCAGTGAACACTATCTCCATATTTATTCCTGATATTGGGGGAAAGCTTTCAGGCTTTCACCACTGAATGTGATATTTGCTGTAGGCTTTTCATATATGGTCTTTATTATGTTGAAGTTCCCTTCCATTTAGTTTTCCTTTTGTTGGTATATCCCATCATTTTGGTGGAGCTTCCTGAGTAAAAGAGGCATATAACAGGGAAAAAATTGAGGGTTAGCATATGAAAATATCTTTATTTTTCTCTCTGTTATTGTTTCTATAATGATAGTTCAAAAACAATTTTTACTTAGAATTTTAGAGGCATTTTTTTCCTACGTGGCCTGTTTTGACTTTTCCCATCTAACAAAGCCTTTAGGATCTCTTATTCCAGATGTTCTGTAATTTTAATGATGATATGGTTGGTGCTGGTTTTGTTTGTTTTTCATTAATGATGACATATGTCCTTCAAAACTAGAAAAATACTTTTTTTGGTATCACATCTTTAATCATTCCTTCTTCTCTGTTCTCTTACTAGTTGGGTGTTGGGCTTCTGAGATTGATCCTCTGATTTTCTTTTCTGTCACCCACCTGCAAATATTCTTTTATTTTCAAAACATTGTACATATCTTTAAAATTTAAGGTCTCATATTTTTAACATTTTATTTCCAGGTGTATATCTCCACAGATCATATGCTTTCATTTCTCTTGGGGTAAAATCTAGGAATAAACAGCAAGATCATATGGTTGCATGCTTAACTTTTTAAGCAATGGGTAAACTGCTTTCCAAAGCGGTGGTAATATTTTACATACACACTGGCAGTGTATGAGACTTCCAGTTCTTCTGTATATTCGTCAATAACTGGTATGGTCAGTCCTCTAATTTTAGACATTCTAATAGGTGTGTGTACTAATATCTCACTGGGTTTTAATTTGCATTTCTTGAATGCATTTTTTCATATGTTTATTTGCCATTTATATATCATATATGTCTATTAGATCTTTCACCCAGTTTTTTTTTATTGGGTTGTTTGATTTCTTTACTGAGTTGTAAGAGCTCTTTTATATATATTTTTGGCTTACGTAATCTATTAGATATATGGCTTGTAAATATGATCTTCTGGTTGTGGCTTGTCATTTCATTCTCCAATCAGTATATCTTCCAAAGAGCAAATGTCCTCAATTTTAATGAAGTCCAACTTGTTAATTTTTTCTTTATAGTGTTGTATCTCATAAAGCTTTGCCAAACCCAGTATCAGAAAGATTTTCTCCAGTGTTTTTTTCCTAAAAGTTTTCAAATGTTAGGTTTTACATTAAGGCCTTTAAATTTAATTTTTGTACATAATATGAGGTGTGGATCAAAGTTCTTTTTTTTTCTTTTGCATATAAATATCTAGTTTTTCCAGCACCATTTGTTGAAAAAGCCATCCTTTCTCCATTGAATTACTTTTATACCTTTGTCTAAAATCAGTTGTCCGTTTGTATGGGTGTGATCTGTTTGTCTATTTTTATACCAGTAGCACACTCTTTGGATTATTGTAGCTTTATAATAAGTCTGGAAGTCAGGTAGTATATGTCCTTCAATGTTTTCTTTTTCAAACTTGTTTGTCTATTTTACATCTTTTGCATATCCATTAGAATGTTAAGGTCAGCTTGTCAATTTCTTCATAAAAAGCCTGAAAGATGGGATGCCTGGGTGGCTCAGCAGTTGAACGCCTGCATTTGTCCCAGGGCATGATCCTGGAGTCCCGGGATCGAGTCCCACATCAGGCTCTCTGCATGGAGCCTGCTTTTACCTCTCCCAATGTCTCTGCCTCTCTCTCTGTGTCTCTCATGAATAAATAATAAATAAAATCTTTTAAAAAATGCCTGAAAGAATTATGGTTGAGATTATGATGAATCTATAGATCAATTTAGAAAGAGCTAATGTCTTAACAATACTGAGGTTTCCAATCCATGAACAGAGTATGTCTCGCCATTTATTTAGGCCTTCAGTTTCTCAGCAATATTTTGTAATTTTCAATGCACAGGTCTTGCATATATCTCGTGAAACCTACTTATAAATATTTCATATTTTAAGAGTGTTAAAAAAGAAAACCACAGGCCCAAAGTGGCATTACTTAGGCCAAGTCAACACTCAAGAATTATATTATTATATATTATATTATATTATTATTATTTATACCTAAATAACTGCAATTTCAACCACCCAGGAATGTAACTTATAACAAGTCAATTGGAATTTCCTGGTCAATACTAGGATATTTACTGATTTACCCCTTCTGCTTCTCTTAAGAGGGCAACCTTGTCTAAAGAATACATTCCTTGCTAATAAATTCCTTTTTTCAAATGGTCTCTCTGCCTTTAAAATTATTTTTGTTTAGCTCAGTGGAACATTTGTCTGCTAGCTACATGGGATGCTGCTGGCTTCATGAATCAATTAATAAAGCTAGTTAGATCTTCAAAGTTGAATCTAACTTCAAAGTTGAATTTTTATTTAAAAAGGCTACGGTTAATGGTAGTTTTAAAATTTTAATTTGTGATTATCTGTTGCTACTATATAAAAATTCACTTGATTTTTATATATCATTTTTATATTCTGAAACATTTACTAGTTTTAGTGTCTGGTTCATAGATCCCAGAGGGTTTCCTATGTATGTGATTATATTGACTGTATATAATGATCATTTTGCCTCTTCCTTTTCAGTCTCAGTGCCTTTTTTTGTCTTTTCTTAATGCATTATCTGGAACCTCCAGCACAGAATTATATAGAAGTAGTCTCTTGCTCCTGGTGGTAAAGGAAAAACTTTCAGTTTCTCATTATTAAGTATGTGTTAGCTGTATATGACATTTATAAGATTGAAGAAGTTCCCCTTTATTTCAGATTGTTGAAAACTTTTATTAGGTATAGATATTGGATAAAAACAGAAAGGGAGACTAACCGTAAGAGATTCAACTATAGAGAACAAACTGAGGGTTACTGGAGGGGAGGTGGGTGTGGGGGATGGGAGAATGGGATGTTGGGCATTAAGGGAGGGCATTTGATGTAGTGAACACTGGGTATTATATGCAACTGATGAATCACTAAATTCTACCCCAAAATCAATAATACACTGTATGTTTACTAATTTAAATTTAAATAAAACCAAAACAAAAAGGAATGGATGTTGGATTTTACCAAATGATTACCTATTAAGAAAATTACATGTTTTTTTTTTCTTTCTTAGTTTGTTAATGTAATAAATTACATTGATGAGCTTTAAAAAAATAACCATACATTTCTGGAACAAAGCTCATTTGTTCAGGATGTAGTATCATTTTTATATATTATTGGATCTAACTTGCTAAGATTTTAAGTGTCACATCTATATTTATAAGGTTTTGATGTGTAGTTTTCTTTAATATCTTTGGTTTTGGTTATCAGAGTGATACTGGCCTTATAAAATGAGTTGGGAAGTTTTTTTTTTCCTCTCCAATTTCTGAAAGAGTTTGTGTAGAATTGATATTGTTTCTTTCTTACATGTTTGGTAGTGAAGCCATCTGGGCCTGGAGTGTCCTTTGTAGGTAAGTTGTTAAACAACAGATTTCAGTGTCTTTACTAGTTTGGGCCAGGCTGGTTATCTGTTTCTTCTTGAGGAAGTTATGGTAATCTTTATTTTTTTTTACTTATTTAAAAAATGATTCTGTTGGAGTAAAGTATACATATACTTTATATATGTATACATATATATATGTAAAGTATACATAACCTTTTGCCATTTTATTTTTTAATTTAAATAATCTCTATCCCAATCTCTATCCCCAGACTTTCAACCCCAAGATCAAGAGCTGCGTGCTCTACTGACTGAGCCAGCCAGGCACCCTGGTAGATTGTCTTTAAAGGAAATTGTCCATTTCATCTATGTCACATGTATTGGTGTAAACTTGTTTATGGTTATTCTTTTATTCATCTTTTAATGTCTGTAGACTATGTAGCTATTGTTACCTCTCTCACTTCTAATATTGGTCATTGGTGTTTTATTTTTTCTTGACTCATCTGGGTAGAGGTCTCTTGATTTTCTGTTTCCTCAGAGACTTAGCTTTTAGTTTCATTGATTTTTCTCTGTGTGTTTTTTTCTACTTCACTTTGGTATTTATTATTTCTTCTCTTCTTTTTACCTTGTGTAAAAAATCATGTGGTTTTTGGTGCTAAGTTCTTTCATATTCTTGCTGATTTTCTATCAGTTGTTGAGAGAGAAGTTTTGAAGTATTCAACTATAATTATGGATTTGTCTAATTTTTCTCTTAGTTCTGTTTTTGTATTTGAAGCTCTGTATATGCATTTAATATTGCTATATCTTCTTGATTGATCATTTTATCATCATGTAATGTCCCTCTCTGTCCTTCATGATTTTCCTTTTTCTGAAGTCTACTTAATTGGATACATTTATAGCCACTCCTGCTTTCTTTTAACCATTGTTTGCATGTTATATCTTTCTTTCCTATTATTTTCTTTTTTAATATAATTTTTTAAAGATTTTATTTATTTATTTTAGACAGAGAAAGTGAGTGAGAGAGTACAAGCGGGGGGAGGGGCAGAGGGAGAAGCAGACTCCAAGCTGAGCAGGGAGCCCAATGTGGGGCTCTATCCCAGGACCCTGTGAGCATGACCTGAGCTGAAGGCAGATGCTTAACCGACTGAGCCACCCAGCACCCATCTTTCCTATTACTTTCATGCTACATATATTGTTATATTTGAAGTGAGTTTCTTGTAAACAGCAGATAGTTCAGTCATTTTAAAAATAAATTTGTGTAACTCAATTGATGTATCTACTGATGTGTTTAGATAATATCCATTTAATTATTGATACGTTAGAGCTTACGCTTGCCACTTTACTTTTATTTTGTGTTCCTCCTAGTTTTCATTTTTGTTTTCTTTTTCCTGTGGTTTCTGCAGATTACTTGAACATTTTTTAGAATTCTATTTTGATTTATCCATAGTGTTTTTTTTTATTGGTGTTCAATTTACTAACATACAGAATAACACCCAGTGCCCGTCACCCATTCACTCCCACCCCCCGCCCTCCTCCCCTTCTACCACCCCTAGTTCATTTCCCAGAGTTAGCAATCTTTACGTTCTGTCTCCCTTTCTGATATTTCCCACACATTTCTTCTCCCTTCCCTTATATTCCCTTTCACTATTATTTATATTCCCCAAATGAATGAGAACATATAATGTTTGTCCTTCTCCGACTGACTTACTTCACTCAGCATAATACCCTCCAGTTCCATCCACGTTGAAGCAAATGGTGGGTATTTGTCATTTCTAATAGCTGAGTAATATTCCATTGTATACATAAACCACATCTTCTTTATCCATTCATCTTTCGATGGACACCGAGGCTCCTTCCACAGTTTGGCTATCGTGGCCATTGCTGCTATAAACATCGGGGTGCAGGTGTCCCGGCGTTTCATTGCATTTGTATCTTTGGGGTAAATCCCCAACAGTGCAATTGCTGGGTCGTAGGGCAGGTATATTTTTAACTGTTTGAGGAACCTCCACACAGGTTTCCAGAGTGGCTGCACCAGTTCACATTCCCACCAACAGTGTAAGAGGGTTCCCTTTTCTCCACATCCTCTCCAACATTTGTTGTTTCCTGCCTTGTTAATTTTCCCCATTCTCACTGGTGTGAGGTGGTATCTCATTGTAGTTTTGATTTGTATTTCCCTGATGGCAAGTGATGCAGAGCATTTTCTCATATGCATGTTGGCCATGTCTATGTCTTCCTCTGTGAGATTTCTGTTCATGTCTTTTGCCCATTTCATGATTGGATTGTTTGTTTCTTTGGTGTTGAGTTTGAGAAGTTCTTTATAGATCTTGGAAACTAGCCCTTTATCTGATATGTCATTTGCAAATATCTTCTCCCATTCTGTAGGTTGTCTTTTAGTTTTGTTGACTGTATCCTTTGCTGTGCAAAAGCTTCTTATCTTGATGAAGTCCCAATAGTTCATTTTTGCTTTTGTTTCTCTTGCCTTCGTGGATGTATCTTGCAAGAAGTTACTATGGCCGAGTTCAAAAAGGGTGTTGCCTGTGTTCTCCTCTAGGATTTTGATGGAATCTTGTCTCACATTTAGATCTTTCATCCATTTTGAGCTTATCTTTGTGTCTGGTGCAAGAGAGTGGTCTAGTTTCATTCTTCTGCATGTGGATGTCCAATTTTCCCGGCACCATTTATTGAAGAGACTGTCTTTCTTCCAATGGATAGTCTTTCCTCCTTTATCGAATATTAGTTGCCCATAAAGTTCAGGGTCCACTTCTGGATTCTCTATTCTGTTCCACTGATCTATGTGTCTGTTTTTGTGCCAGTACCACACTGTCTTGATGACCACGGCTTTGTAGTACAACCTGAAATCTGGCATTGTGATGCCCCCAGATATGGTTTTCTTTTTTAAAATTCCCCTGGCTATTCGGGGTCTTTTCTGATTCCACACAAATCTTAAAATAATTTGTTCTAACTCTCTGAAGAAAGTCCATGGTATTTTGATAGGGATTGCATTAAACGTGTATATTGCCCTGGGTAACATTGACATTTTCACAATATTAATTCTGCCAATCCATGAGCATGGAATATTTTTCCATCTCTTTGTGTCTTCCTCAATTTCTTTCAGAAGTGTTCTATAGTTTTGAGGGTATAGATCCTTTACATCTTTGGTGAGGTTTATTCCTAGGTATCTTATGCTTTTGGTTGCAATTGTAAATGGGATTGACTCCTTCATTTCTCTTTCTTCAGTCTCATTGTTAGTGTATAGAAATGCCACTGACTTCTGGGCATTGATTTTGTATCCTGCCACGCTACCAAATTGCTGTAGGAGTTCTAGCAATCTTGGGGTGGAGACTTTTGGGTTTTCTATGTAGAGTATCATGTCATCGGCGAAGAGGGAGAGTTTGACTTCTTCCTTGCCAATTTGAATGCCTTTAATGTCTTTTTGTTGTCTGATTGCTGAGGCTAGGACTTCCAGTACTATGTTGAACAGCAGTGGTGAGAGTGGACATCCCTGTCTTGTTCCTGATCTTAGGGGAAAGGCTCCCAGTGCTTCCCCATTGAGAATGATATTTGCTGTGGGCTTTTCATAGATGGCTTTTAAGATGTCGAGGAATGTTCCCTCTATCCCTACACCCTGAAGAGTTTTGATCAGGAATGGATGCTGTATTTTGTCAAATGCTTTCTCTGCATCCAATGAGAGGATCATATGGTTCTTGTTTTTTCTCTTGCTGATATGATGAATCACATTGATTTTTTTACGGGTGTTGAACCAGCCTTGTGTCCCAGGGATAAATCCTACTTGGTCATGGTGAATAATTTTCTTAATGTACTTTTGGATCCTATTGGCCAGTATCTTGTTGAGAATTTTTGCATCCATGTTCATCAGGGATATTGGTCTGTAATTCTCCTTTTTGGCGGGGTCTTTGTCTGGCTTTGGAATTAAGGTGATGCTGGCTTCATAGAACGAATTTGGAAGTACTCCATCTCTTTCTATCTTTCCAAACAGCTTTAGGAGAATAGGTATGGTTTCTTCTTTAAACGTTTGATAAAATTCCCCTGGGAAGCCATCTGGCCCTGGACTCTTGTGTCTTGGGAGGTTTTTGATGACTGCTTCAATTTCCTCCCTGGTTATTGGCCTGTTCAGGTTTTCTATTTCTTCCTGTTCCAGTTTTGGTAGTTTGTGGCTTTCCAGGAATGCGTCCATTTCTTCTAGATTGCCTAATTTATTGGCGTATAGCTGTTCATAATATGTTTTTAAAATCGTTTGTATTTCCTTGGTGTTGGTAGTGATCTCTCCTTTCTCATTCATGATTTTATTAATTGGAGTCTTCTCTCTCTTCTTTTTAATAAGGCTGGCTAATGGTTTATCTATCTTATTAATTCTTTCAAAGAACCAACTCCTGGTTCTGTTGATCTGTTCCACAGTTCTTCTGGTCTCGATTTCGTTGAGTTCTGCTCGAATCTTTATTAGCTCCCTTCTTCTCTTGGGTGTAGGATGTATTTGCTGTTTTTTCTCTAGCTCCTTTATGTGTAAGGTTAGCTTTTGTATTTGAGTTCTTTCCAGTTTTTGAATGGATGCTTGTATTGCGATGTATTTCCCCCTTAGGACTGCTTTTGCTGCATCCCAAAGATTTTGAACGGTTGTATCTTCATTCTCATTAGTTTCCATGAATCTTTTTAATTCTTCCTTAATTTCCTGGTTGACCCTTTTATCTTTTAGCAGGATGGTCCTTAACCTCCATGTGTTTGAGGTCCTTCCAAACTTCTTGTTGTGATTTAGTTCTAATTTCATGGCATTATGGTCCGAGAATATGCAGGGGACAATCCCAATCTTTTGGTATCGGTTTAGACCCGATTTGTGACCCAATATGTGGTCTATTCTGGAGAAAGTTCCATGTGCGCTTGAGAAGAATGTGTATTCAGTTGAGTTTGGATGTAAAGTTCTGTAGATATCTGTGAAATCCATCTGGTCCAGTCATTTAAAGCTCTCGTTTCTTTGGAGATGTTGTGCTTAGAAGACCTATCGAGTATAGAAAGAGCTAGATTGAAGTCACCAAGTATAAGTGTATTATTATCTAAGTATTTCTTCACTTTGGTTAATAATTGATTTATATATTTGGCAGCTCCCACATTCGGAGCATATATATTGAGGATTGTTAAGTCCTCTTGTTGAATAGATCCTTTAAGTATGATATAGTGTCCCTCTTCATCTCTCACTACAGTCTTTGGGGTAAATTTTAGTTTATCTGATATAAGGATGGCTACCCCTGCTTTCTTTTGAGGACCATTCGAATGGTAAATGGTTCTCCAACCTTTTATTTTCAGGCTGTAGGTGTCCTTCTGTCTAAAATTAGTCTCTTGTAGACAGCAAATAGATGGGTCCTGCTTTTTTATCCAGTCTGAAACCCTGCGCCTTTTGATGGGGTCATTAAGCCCGTTCACATTCAGAGTTACTATTGAGAGATATGAGTTTAGTGTCATCATGATATCTATTCAGTCTTTGTTTTTGTGGACTGTTCCACTGAACTTCTTCTTAAAGGGGAATTTTAAGAGTCCCCCTTAAAATTTCTTGCAGAGCTGGTTTGGAGGTCACATATTCTTTTAGTTGCTGCCTGTCTTGGAAGCTCTTTATCTCTCCTTCCATTTTGAATGAGAGCCTTGCCGGATAAAGTATTCTTGGTTGCATGTTCTTCTCATTTAGGACCCTGAATATATCCTGCCAGCCCTTTCTGGCCTGCCAGGTCTCTGTGGAGAGGTCTGCTGTTACCCTAATACTCCTCCCCATAAAAGTCAGGGATTTCTTGTCTCTTGCTGCTTTAAGGATCTTCTCTTTATCTTTGGAATTTGCAAGCTTCACAATTAAATGTCGAGGTGTTGAACGGTTTTTATTGATTTTAGGGGGGGATCTCTCTATTTCCTGGATCTGAATGCCTGTTTCCCTTCCCAGATTAGGAAAGTTTCCAGCTAGAATTTGTTCAAATACATATTCTGGCCCTCTGTCTCTTTCGGCGCCCTCGGGAACCCCAATTAAACGTAGGTTTTTCTTCCTCAGGCTGTCGTTTATTTCCCTTAATCTATCTTCATGGTCTTTTAATTGTTTGTCTCTTTTTTCCTCAGTTTCCCTCTTTGCTATCAACTTGTCTTCTATGTCACTCACTCGTTCTTCCACCTCGTTAACCCTCGTCGTTAGGACTTCTAGTTTGGATTGCATCTCATTCAATTGATTTTTAATTTCTGCCTGATTAGCTCTAAATTCTGCAGTCATGAAGTCTCTTGAGTCCTTTATACTTTTTTCTAGACCCACCAGTAGGTGTATAATAGTGCTTCTGAATTGGCTTTCTGACATTGAATTGTCATCCAGATTTTGTAACTCTGTGGGAGAGAGGACTGTTTCTGATTCTTTCTTTTGAGGTGAGGTTTTCCTTCTAGTCAGTTTGCTCAGTGCAGAGTGGCCAAAAGCAAGTTGTATTGGGTAAAAGAGAAAAAGAGAGGAGAGAAAGAAGGAAAGAAAAGAGAAAGAAAAAAAAGGTAAGAAAAAAAACGAAAAAAAAAAGGAAGAAAAAGAGAAAGAAAAAGAAAGGAGAAAAAAAGGGGGTGGGGGAAGGAAACAAATCAAAAAGCAAAACAAAACAAAAACAAAACAAAAAACAAAAAAAGAACCACAGGGGAGTATCTTCTGATTCTGTGTACTTTAAGTCCCTTGGCTTCTCCTGGAAGTTGTCCGTCTAGCTGGTGTTCTGGGGGAGGGGCCTTTTGTGCTGATTTTCAGGTGTTAGCAGTTGGGGGAGCTGCTGTGCCCCTGCCTGGTGCAGGGCTCAGTGGGGGTTGTTTACCCCGTGAGGCCGCAGGAGGAACAGCCCCAGTGGCGGGGCAGCTCTGGAAACTTGGATTCAGCTCTGGCAGGAACTCCGTCTGCAGGGCCTGGAGGCTCCGGGGCGGGGCCGCTGATCTGCTCATTCGGGGCAGGAGCGTCCTCGCTGTCCTGGGCCCTCCCGGCCTCTGCCTGTCCCGGGGGAGGCCGGATCCTGGGCTGTGTCCCGGCGCCCTGTGCTCCGGTGCCTGCGCTGTTGGATTCGAGCTCCCGGGCTGCGCAGCCCCCTCCCCGGAGCTGCCGCCCGAGCCCCTCCGAGCTGCTCCTGGAACCGCGCAGCCCCCTCCGCACGGAGCCTCTTCCTCTGCCCGAGCCCCTCCGAGCTGCTCCCGCCCCGCAGCCCCCTCCGCGGAGCCGCCGCCCGAGCCCCTCCTGGCTGCTCCGGTCCCGCCGGGTCCCGCCGTGCGCGCTGCAGCCCTTAGGGAGCTCGGCGCACTCTCCTGGGTGCGCAGTTGCTCTGTTCCTGTCCCGGGGAACCCGAGGGCATCCCCGCCCTCCTGGGTCCTGCTCCACCCCCTGGAGCCCCTTTCCCCCGGGAAGGTCGGTGCAGCTCCTGCTCCTCCGGGACGGGGCTCTCCTGTCCTGGGGACACCTGCCCCGGCCTCAGCCCGGCTCCTCGCGGGGCCCCTCCCCCTTGGAGGCCTTTGTTTCTTTATTTCTTTTTCCCCGTCTTCCTACCTTGATAGAAGCGCGAACTCTTCTCACTGTTGCATTCCAGCTGGTCTCTCTTTAAATCTCAGGCCGAATTCATAGATTTTCAGGATGATTGGAAGGTTTTCTAGGTAGTTTGGTGGAGACAGGTGATTTGGAGACCCTACTCTTCCGCCATCTTGCTCCTCTATCCATAGTGTTTTGAATGTACCTCTTTGTAAAGATTTTGCATGTTTGTGGTTACTATGAGTATTGTACCATATATACCTATGTAATCAATTATAATCTACTATTTGACATTATACCAGTTTGAGCAAAGTACAGAAACCATGTCGCCTTCAAACAATAATTGTGTATGACTTAATCCCTTGCAACTCCCTGAGATGTCACACAAAAAAACTGTCAGCATAGTCTTTCTTTACAAATATACTATGAGAATTTATGTCATTTCTCTTTCAACATAAACTTCTTGCAAAAGCTATAATACTATTACACTGATGGGACTGAAAAAATAAATACAATTTTAGTAACCAAAAAAAAAAAAAAAGTATCTTCTTTTAAGTCCCTTTACCTCTCTCATTTGTAATTGTCTTTATTTCCTCCATATTCATTGCTAACTGTATAAGACAGCATTATGTTTTGCTTCAAACATCAAACTTCATTTAAAAAACTCAAAAGCAGAATGAATGTCTTTTGTATTTACCTACACTTTTATTCTTTTCCATTGTTTTTCTTTTTTTGCTGTTGCAAGTTTCTTCTTTTATCATAGTCTTTCTGTTTAAGAACTTACTCTTTTAGGTTAAGTTTGTTGATGACAGCTTCTCTTCATTTTCCCTCATCTGAGAATTTCTTGACCTCCCCTTCATTTCTGAAGGAATATTTTCACTGGATATAGTATCCCAGGCTGACAATTCTTTACTTCCAGTGTTTAAAAAATGTTTCTTCTGGCTTCCATGATTATCTGTTATTATTTTAATTGTTTTCCTCTTAAAAGCAAAATATTGTTTATGTCTCATGGCTGTTAAGAATTTTCCTTGTCTTTAGTTTGTCGAGTTTGATTTTTGTGTGTGTGTCTTGGCATGGATAACTTTGTTTGTTTGTTTAGGGTTTCCTCAGCTTCTTGAATCTTAGATTTATGTCTTTTTCCAAGTTTGAGAAAATTTCAAATCTTGTTAGAATACATTTTTAGTCTGACTCCCTTCCTCTTCTCTTTCTGTTACTCTGATGACATGAATTTTGGAATTTTTGTTGTGGCCTCACAGATCTTGAGGTTCTATCATTTTTTTTTGCAATGAATTTTCCCTTCTTTATTCATACTGAGTAATTTCATGGAAGGTCATGGATTCTTCCCCTCTGTCCTCTCCATCATATTGTTAGGCCTATCCAGTGAGGTTTTTTTTTTTTTTTTTTTTTTTGGTTCATAAATTTCAGTTTCAAAATTTCTTTTTGAAAAAAAATAATAAAAAAAATAAATAAAAATAAAATAAAAAAATTTCTTTTTGGTTCTTCTTCATGTCTTTTATTTACTTGTTGAGGCTTTTTAGTTTGTTTTAAGTCTTGAAAATTGCTCACTGAAGCATTTTTATGATGGCAGCTTTAAATTCATATCAAATTATTCCAACATCTATTTCATCTTGGTATAAACATTATTCCTACATTATCCTTTCTCATTCAAGTTGTGATCTTTCTGGTTCTTGGTAGGATGAATGATCTTTTATTGTCTTGGACATTTGGGGCATTATGTTGTGAAACTATGGATTTTATTTAGATCTTTTGTTTTAGCAGGCCTTCTCTGGTACTTTGCTGGTGGAGTCTGGAGGTCCTGCAAGATCTGAGTTCTTCACTTTCCATTGACAACTCTGGTGGAATAGTATGCTTCATTACCGTTGGACAGGGGTGGAAGTTCAGTTCCTATGAAGCCTCTGCTGATGCTACCTTGGCTGATAGGGAGGGAGAGTGCCTTCTTACATGCTTCCCATGGGGCCTCCACTTAACCCATGGGAGATGAGCCCATTGCTGCTTTGAGGTGGTGATTTTATTGCATTTCTTGAGATGATTGCACGATTATCCTTCTTTTGTCTGTTGATGACTTTTTTGAGTAATTCTGGAGTAAATCCCAATTCATCATTATGTCTTACCCTATTTGACATTACTGGATGAAATTTGATAGTATTTTACTGAGGATATTTGCATCTATAATCATGAAAGGTATGGGTTAGTAGTTATTTTTTAACATCTTTATCTGGTGTTGGTAGCTGGGTAATGTGGCCTCAGAAAATGAATTGGGAAATATTCACTTACTTCTTTCTAGAATTCTTCATACAAATTAGATATTATTCCTTTCTTAAATATTTGATACAATTCACCAGTGAAGCCATCTGTGCCTGTAGCTTTCTTTATTGGAATGTTTTTATATTGAGAATTTGATTTCTTTAATAGATATAGAGCTAGTCCAGTTTCTTCTTCTTGAGCCTTGGTAGTTTGTGTGTTTCAGTGAATTCTTACATTTTATCCAACTTATCTAATTTATTGGCATCAAGTATGGCATTCCATTATTATCCTTTAATGTCTGGAAGATCTTTTGTGATGACTGCTCTTTCAATTCTGATATGGATCATTTGAGTCTTCTCTCTTTTTATTCTTGATTAATCTGGAAAGAAGTGGTTGATTTTATTTAAAGAACAGTTATTTGTTTCATTGATTTTTTTGGCTGCTTTCCTTTTTATTTGATTTCTGCTCTTGATGATTTTATTTTCCTTCTGATTTTTTTGGGTTTAATTTGCTCTTATTTAATCTCTTAATTTGGAAGTTTAGCCATTCATTTGAGACCTTTATTTTTTCTACTATAAAGTTTTATCCTGTAAATTTCTATATGAACACTACATGAACTACATCCCATAGATTTTGATATGTTTTCAGGCACATTAATATATCTGAAGGTTTTCTAGTTATCTTTCTTTTACTGGTTTCTGGTTTAATTCCATTGAATTAAGAGAAGGTTTTTTTTTTTTTTTTTCATATGATTTTAGTCCTTTTAGCTTTGTAGATGTTTGTTTTATGGACCAAAATGTGGTCAATTTTGGTGATTTCTTTTTTGTTCGAGAGGAGTATGTGTCCTGCTGCCATTGAGTAGTATGTTCTATAATTGTCAGTTTTGTCAATGTAATTGATAGTATTGCTCAGTTCTCTATATTATTAATTTTTGTGTGCTTATTTTATTGATTACTGAAAGAGGAGTTTTTGAAGTCTCATAATTGTGGGCTTATCTATTTTTCTTTGTAGTTACATTTTTTTCTAAATGTACTTTGAAGTTCTGTTGTTTGGTGAATATACAATAAGAGTTGTGTTGACTGTCATTATGTGTCTCCCTTTTTAGGTCTGATAATATTTTGTTTTTAAGTCCATTTTGTTTGATTTTAATGTAACCATTCCTGCATTTTTTGATTATTGGTCGTATGGAAAGTGGGTTTTTAAATACCTTTTTCATCCAATTCAATCCAGTTTCTTTTAACTGAAGTTTTAAATCATTTTTATTTAATGTAACTAGGGATTGATTTGAATTTAAATTTACTAATTTGCTACTTGTTTCTTTTTTGTCTCATTTGTTCTTTGTTATTTTTTCTCTCTTTTCCTACCCTTTTTGTATTAATTGAGCCTTTAAAAATGATTGTTTTATTTATGCTTTTTGTCAGTTATGCTTCTTAAAAGTTTCATGGTGACTGCCCTAGGGCTCATAATGTATATCTCTAATTTATCCTACCCACCTTTAAATACTGTCTTACCATTTCACAAAGACTTTAAGAACTTACCACAGTAACCTTCAGTGCCTCTCCCTACCCTTGGCACTATTGTCATGCATTTTACTTTTGTATGCTATTAACCCCTCAACACAACGATACTATTTTTACATTAGAGAATCAATTACATTTTAGAATGATTAAAAATAATATGAGGAGTCTTTTATATTTTTACCATTTCTACAGATTTTCATTTCTTTGTATAGATGTGGTATAGTCCTCTTTCTGGTATGTTATTCCTTCTGAATGAAGAACTTCATCGCCATTTCTTTAGCACAGGCCTTCCGGAAGTGAACAAGAATTCTCTGGTTTTGATCATCTATGAAAGTCTTTATTTTGCCCTTATTTTTGAAAGCTTTTTTTTTTTTTTAATCTATTTAGAATTTTGGGTTGGCAGGTCTTTTTTAAAAAAAAATATTTTAAAGATGTCATTCTCTTTTCCTTTGGCTTGCATTGTTTCTGATAAGTCTTTTTTAATAATTATATTTCTTCCTCTGTCATGTGTCTTTTAAATATAATGACTTCCTCTGTCATGTGTCTTTTATCTCTGGCTAACTGCAAAATATGCTTTTAATCCTTTGTTTCAGAAATTTATACATGATGTGTCCCAGTCAATATAGCATCTGAGTTTAGATATTTTTTTAAAAGATTTTATTTATTCATGAAAGACACACAGAGAGAGGCAGAGACATAGGCAGAGGGAGAAGCAGGCCCCTTGCGGGGAGCCTGATGTGGAACTCAATCCTGGGACCCCAGGATCACACCCTGAGCCAAAGACAGACACTCAACCACTGAACCACCCAGGCAGCCCTTGAGTTTAGATCTGTCTGGCAGTAGTGAGGAGTGAGTAGGTCTAACCCTGCTGTTGTATCTGTGTGTGCTGCAGTGGGGAGGGGAGCTTAGGAACATCACATTTCTGGCAACGTCACTCCAGTAGAGACCTGAGTCCTGAAGTGGCCCTTCTCTAGTGTGTGTCACTAAGCAACACAAGTTAGAGGCATCAGAGACTTCATTTTCTGAAGTTATCACTTTTTAATTTTCAGATAGCACAAAACAATTCAGAAGTGATGTCATTGTAAAAATTACTGTTTTTTTTGTACATAAAGGATATTAGATTCACTGAAGAATGGAAAAAAGAAAATGAAGAGCCTAAGGAGGTACCTAAGAAGGAAGAAGCAGACGCCCTTCCTAAAGCTTTTCTTGCTTCAAGCAAGAATATACTAGAGAAGAACCAAATTAACTTCGGGAAGTTTCAAATGACCAAGAGATTAGAGCCAACTTTAAACTGGAAGGCCACTGTTGATTTCAAAAAGTATGTAGAAATTTGCATGAGGGCTTCTCTGATACATCCTCAGTAACCACATTTGCCTAGTTGTTAGTTTATGTCATGGGAGAAAGTCCAGAGTAGATGTTGACATGTCCCTCCATAATACAAGTCAGTCCCTCCCTGCTCTTCATATTCCAAGTAGAAGTATTTGGCGTGAATACGGCTTATGTGTGGGCACCAGAAGGGAAGGCAAGAGCACCATTGACTCAATTGGTAGGTCAGGGCTAATATCACGTGAAAAAGATGATAAAAGACATGGAGGAATCTCACGGGCAATGTAAACGCAGTGGTAGGGACCTGAAGAAGTTAAGTGCTAGGTGAATTTAGAATGATTAAAATTATGTGAAGTGAATCAGGGAAATCTTGATAGAGACAGCATCTTATCTATTAACAGAACTTTAAGTAAATACCACAGAAAGGCTAGAGCCTCCAAAATATTAACAGGCTTAAGTGAAGCGGACACTAATTTAAAGAATGTCTGACATACAAAACGAGTTCCACTTAGGGACGTCTATAAATAGGTACCTAAGCACAGATTAAGGCCCTGTGTTTCATAAAAGCCGGCAGTCGGAGATGCCAAGGACACTTTTTAAATTAGCATATAGCTTACAAATTTCAGCCTATTTTTAATGTTCCATGCGGTCCCCGATTGGGTAAAGCAAGAAGTGGCTCCCAGCTGGTCACAGGGGACCCTCACTTGCAGGGATTCTGAGAACCACGGAGTGAGTACATGTTGCCAGCAAACCCAGAGAGCAGATGGAAGGAGTCCTGGGGAAAAAGGAGATGCTCTTGTTCCTCTAATTCTCATCAATTTTGAGGTGTTTGATCTCTGTGACTCCTATCTGAAGGAGTATGAAAATGACAAATACACAGGCTGCTCTGTTATGCTGGAAGGTGAATCTTAAAATACCACTCTTCCCACGTCCTGGCATTTTTCAGTTATGAGTTTATCTAGCCACTATGTAATGAAAACCCACTATGTGCCAAGGACCACGCTAAACCTGGGAATCCCTGGAAAACCAGATCCAGGCCCTGTGGCAGAGTCGGGTGGGGAAGGGAAGTAACCAGGCAACTTTCACCCAGGGCAGGATGTGCCCAGAGTAGAAGGCTCCGAGTGAAGGGGCCTGCAGAGTGACAGTTCCTAGTACTTGGTCCTTATAAAAGAAATACTGGCCAAAATGTGCCTGAAAGACTGAAGGGACATCCCAGGTGTCAGATGAGGCTGGAACTCATACAGTTATTTTCTGTATTAGGAAAACATGTCACACGGGTGCATGAAAATGATGAAATCTTTAGGTACATTTCTATTTTTAATTTCCTATCAATCCACAATAAGTTAATTTTAAAATGTTAATATATTTTTAGGCACAAAAGCTTACTAAGAGACACTCAAGAGAAAAAACATAGAGGAAGACTTGAAAGGTCAGGACCACCTGTTTCACCTGGAAGAGCACAGTTAGTTCGGTACGTATCTATTAAAAGGAACCATCCTTTAAAGCCACCCTTTACCCAGTGGGCTAGATAGCATGCAAATTTCTGGTGTTCTTATCATTACATCGGGGTCCTCTACTGGACCCTTGGACCAACTAGTATTGACTAGTTATAAAAATGATAATACTGAATTTCTTTGAATATATTTGCAAGATATCCTTTTAGTGAAGAGTTCCTTGAAACACAGGCATCTATTGGTACTAGTTAACTCTCTGTAAACAAATGAATTTAATGCTAATTGCCATGAGTTGAGTGATAGGAGAACTGGGCTCTTTGCTGATCTCTTACTTTTGAACAATCCTATCATAGCAAGGGTAAGTCATCTTCCTGAGCCTCATTTTACTCATCACTGGTGGCACTGCCAATCCTAAAGTGATAGATGTTATTTCTCATTAAAACAGCCATCAGGGCAGCGCGGGTGGCTCAGCGGTTTAGCGCCGCCTTCGGCCCAGGGTGTGATCCTGGAGTCCCGGGATCTAGTCCCACATCGGGCTCCCTGCATGGAGCCTGCTTCTTCCACTGCCTATGTCTCTGCCTCTCTCTCTCTTTCTGTGTCTCATGAATAAATAAATAAAATATTTTAAAAAACAGCCATCAATAGAAGGCTAGTAAACTTCTGACTCCATTTTCATTTTGACAACAAAAGCGGCATATGTGGAGGAGGGTCAGCTACTTTTGTTAGTAAGTTTGGGGTAGTAGTGGGAAGAAATGCAGACATTTCACATTATAAAGTTTGTGCACACAGAAAAAGAAGAAACTTTAAGACACCCTACTACATTAATCCTATATTCTTGGGTTCAACATAATAAATTATTTGATTTATTTGACTATTTTTAAAACTTTTTATTTTGAATTAATTACAGATTCACAGAATGCTGCAAATATAGTACAGAGGAATCTCATACCCTTCACCTAGCTTCTCCCAGTGGTTGCATCTTGCATAACTATCCTACAGCACTGAAACCAGGAGACTGATATTGATATAATGTGCATGTATCATTTTCTATCACTTTATTCCATGTAGATGTGTGTGATGACCATGTCAGTCAGTGTGTGGAAGGGTTCCATCACCACTGGGAAGCCACTCTTGCCACCTCTTTATAGTTATGCCCACACCTCTTCCCTATAATCCTAACTCCTGGCAACCATTAACCTGTTATCCACTTCTATAATTTTATCATTTTGGGAATATCATGTAAATGGAATTATACACTTTTGATATTGACTTTGTTTTCATCACTATAATACCCCTAAGATCCATCTAAGTTGTTGCATATGTTCATAGTGCAATCGTTTTTATTTATTTATTTATTTATTTATTTATTTATTTATTTATTTATTTATTATTTTTGCTGAGTAGCATTCCATGGTGTGGTTGTACCATCATTTATTTAATTATTCACCTATTGGGAGCATTTTCATTGTTTGCAGCTTTTGGATATTAAAAATAAAGATGCTATGAACAATCATATAAAGGCTTTTATATGGATGAAGTTTTCATTTCTCTAAGATAAATGCCCAATTGCTGACACATAATAATTGTGTAGCTTTTTAAGAAACTATCTAACTTTTCCAGACTGGCTGTACCATTTAGTTCCCATCAAACACTTAGGGGAAACTGAGTTTATCCTCATCCTTGCCTTTGCATCCAAACTTTTTTTTGGTTTTGGTTTTGAGCTATTCTACAAGATGTATAGTATTATTTCATCATGGTCTTAGCATTTCCCTAATGGCTAGTGATGTTGAACATCTTTTCATGGGCTTATTGCCATCCATATATATTCTCTAGTGAAATGTCTCTTTGTCTTTTGTTTTTTATGTTCTAATCAGATCACTTTTTAAATGTTGAGTTTCGAGAGTTCTTTATTCTGGATATCCTTGATTGAATATGTAGTATGCAAATATTTCCTTCTCCCTGTAAATTGTTTTCTCATCCTTTTTATAGAGTCTGTCTCATAGAATAACGTTTTACTATTGATGAGGTTCAATTTATCAATGTTTTCTTTTATGGGTTGTTTTGTTTTTATTTTTAATATGTTTATTTTAGAGATAAAGAGAGAGAGAGTGCATGGGGAAGAGAAGGGGAGAGGGAGAGAGTCTCAAGCAGGCAGACCCTGTGCAGGGCTCAATCTTACATCCCTGAGATTGTGACCTGGGCCCAAACCAAGAGACGGATGCTCAACTGACTGAGCTACCCAGGTTCCTGTATGGGTTGTATTTTTGATGTCATGTCTAAGAAGTCCTCATGAAGCCCTTGGTCCTTAAGATTATCACCTATTTTTTCTAAAAATGTTTATAGTTTTACATTATAAAGCCTATGGCCTTTTTCTTATTTTTAGTGTGAGACTTTGGTCAAGATTTAGTTGTTGTTGTTTTTTTGTTTGCTTTGTTTTTTTTTAAGTGGAGGTCCAATTTCTCCAGCACTATTTAATGAAAAGGTTATCTTTCCACCATTGAATTACTTTTGTATCTTTCTTCAAAATCAGTTCGGTGTACATATGTGGGGCTATTCTGGGTATCTGTTCTATTCCACTGATTTTTTTCTTTTCATCTAGCCCCTTACCACTACCACACAATCTGTATTACTGTAGCTGTATAGTAAATTTTGAAGTCTGGAAAAGTGATTTCTCTCACTTTTTTTTTTTTCAAAAATTGCTTTTAGTTATTCTAGTTCCTTTCCTTTCTGCATAAATTTTAGAATAATCTTGCTATATCTCCAACAGAAAAAAATCACTGATGATTTTCTTGGAAATTACATTAAATATCTATATTAATTTGGGAAGAATTGATATTTTTACTATGTAGACTCTTCCAATCCATGAATATTATATATCTCGGTTTATTTAAGTATTTGATTACTTTCACTAATGTTTTATGGTTTTCAGCATACAAGTCTTGTGTATTTTTTCTTAGATTTACAACTAGAAGTGGAAGTTCCAGTGCTGTATTGGTCAGCAGTGATCAAAGTGAACAATAGCCTTGTTTGTTCTCAATCTTAAGGGAAAAGTATTTAGTCTTTCACCATTAAGTATGATGATGGTGTAGGTTTTTGTACAAATATTCTTTATCAAGTTGATAAAGGTCCCTTCTGTTCTTGGTTTTCTGAACATTTTTATTCACATTTGGGTGTTCATTTTGGTCAAATCTTTTTTCTACATCAATTGTATAATCATGTCATTTTTCTTCTATAGGCTGTTAGTGTGGTTGATTACACTGATTGATTTTTGAATACCAAATCAGCCTTGCATCTCTGTAGTAACCCCACTTGGTCATAGTGCACTCATCCTATTTATAGGTAGCTGAATTACATGTGCTTAATATTATGTTAAGAATTTTTGCATCCACAATCTTGAGAGTATTGTATTGGTTTTTGTTTTTGTTTGCACTGTCTTTGGTTTGATATCAGGCTTTGTAAAATGAGTTCCCTCCTATTCTATTTTCTAGAAGAGATCATATAAAATTTGGTGTTCTTCTGTGTGGTAAAATTCTACAGTGAAGCTATCTGGGTCTAAAGACTTCTGTTTTGGGTTTTTTAATTGTGAATTAAATTCTCTTAATAATTGTGCTATTCAAATTATGTGTTTCATATTGGGCAAGTTGTGATAGTTTATACTTTAAAAGAACGGTCCATTTTATCTAGATTGTCAAATTTATGTGTGTATAGTTGTTCATAGTTTTCTCTTATTATTCTTTTGTTGTCTGCAGGATCTGTAGTGATATCCCATGTTTCATTGTTGGTACTGGTATTTGTGTCTTTTCTTTTTCTTGTCAGTTATACTAGAGTTTTGTCAATTTTATTGATCTTTTCTTTAAGCAGCTTTTTGTTACTGATTTTTCAAATTGTTTTTCTGTTTTAATTTTACTGATTTCTGCTCTTTAGTATTTCCTTTTTTGTTTGCATTGGGTTTACTTTATTCTTTTTTCTAGTTTCTTTAGACTTAAGTTTAGATTATTGAATTGAGACTTCTCTTTTCCAATGCAAACATTTAGTGCTATATAATTCCCTTTATGCACTGTGTTAGCTGTTATCTGTGTACAAAAGTTTTTGATATGTTGTATTTTCATTTTAATTTCTGTTCAGTGTGGCTTTTTTTTTTTTTTTAATTTCCCTTGAGGCTCGCTTCTTGGACCCAAGTGCATTTTTTGTTTGTTTGTTTCCAGACTCTTGGAGATTTTTCGTCTTCTGTTTGTTATTGATTTTTTTTTGTTTGATTTCATTATGGGCAATGAGCACACACTATATAATTTTAGTTCTTTTAAATTTGTTGAGGTTTTGTGTGGTCACACTATCTTGGTATAGAGTCTTTGGGTGCTTAAAAGAATGTAGAGCCTGCTGCTGTTGGAGTATTCTATAAAAGTGGATTAAATCATATTGTTTGGTGGTGTTGATTTCTTTTATATCCTAGCTTATTTTCAGTCCAGTTGTTCCACAAATTGATGAGAGAGTAGTATTGATGTCTCTAAGTATAATTTTTCTGTTTCTCATTTTAGTTCTATTTTTGCTTTATGCATTTTGCAGCTCTGCTGTTTGGTGTGTACATATTTGGGATTGATATGTCTCTGTCATTATGTAATGTTCCTCTATATGCCTTGTCATTTTCTTTTTATTGATGTCTACCTAATCAGATTATTTTATAGACACTTCTGCTTTCTTTTGATTGTTTACATGGTGGGTTTTTTTCCTCTTTTTCTTTCAAACTAATGATATTATATCATTACATTTGAAATGAGTTCCATGTAGGTAGCATTTGGTTGATTCTCTTTTCTTTTTCTTTTTGGTACAGTAAGTTAAATTCTTTTAATTGGTGTATTTAGAACTTTTACCTTTAATGTCATTATTATGTTAGGGCTTAAGATTGTCATTATATATATATTTTTTTCTGTTCATTGTTTTTGTTTGTTTTGGTTTTGGTTTTCTTTCTCTCCATTCTCTCTAACCCTTTCTTCCATGAATGTCTTTTTTATCTATTACCTTTTGGAGCATGGTAAAAGAATGGGTAATTTTTAGGTTTTAATAATGTTTGAGATTCTATGATTCTCTTAATTTTTCTGAATCTTATTTAAATTTTATGTTTTAGCAGGTTTCCTCCTACATCACATTGGTGGAATAAGATGTGTATTGTCTCCTCAGGTTAGAGAAGGAAATTACAAATTTTCAATTAGGCCTTCATTGACAACTTGGGGAGGTGAGCGAGGGGCTTCTCATCATTTTTAACTGGTAATGGAAGTTCAAGCTCTGACTAGGTCTCTGTGGGTAACAGAGAGGAAGAGACTCTGTTTATTTGTCAGTGGGGTTGGGGTTGGTGGAAATTCTGACTCTCCATTAGGTCTCTTCTGACACAGGGATTAGGGAGTTTTGTTGTAGTCTGATAAAGGTAGAACACTCTTCTCTTAGCATTGTTAGCAGAAGTGGGGGTGAGCCACAGTGTTTTCTGTGGTGTTGACTAGAATAGATCATCTGTTGCCTAAAAGTTTTCTATCTTGTTAAGCTGTTCCTTTTCTGGTCCTCTGAGTAGAAAGAGCAGGCTTTTCTTAGGTGCTTTTTTCCCTGTGCCCACTGATAATTCTGCATCACTATCTTCTCTAGTACCCAATCTGGAATACACGAGACAAAAAACCCAAGGAACTCACCATTGTGTTGCTCCTCAAGTCTGTAGATCCTTAAATAGTCTTTCTTCTCCTTTCAACCTGTCAGAGTCCTATCGTGTTTGTTTTATATATAATATCCAGGATTTTTATGTACTTAAGATCTACTTCATCTTTCCTAAACTAAATGTTTGGCCTTACATGTTTCAATTTTAAGTCAAATTTTAGTGAGTCAAAAAAAAATTTAGTGAGTCAGAGAATTCTAGAGTAATAGATAAGGGTAAAGGGGTAGTATATCCAAGCAACAACCATTACTCTGACAAAAATGTGAACTTCTCTATGTCTCTTCTTAAGTGGATATAATGATGTAGTAGAGAAGTATTTCTTAAGGTGGAGTTCATAGGTCAGTGAAACATTGAGATTTGCTTATTTTTACCTCCCAAATGTATGGTTGCTATGGGACAGGACCGGAAGGGAACCTCATAAAATAGGGAAAGCCATTTAAGGTTATATGTCAAAGGGTTCATCATTGGAAAAAGAGAACAGCTTTCCTTTGAGGTACTGATTTTTTTTTTTTAACATGATTCGAGAGTGATTGGGTCAACCCAGTGCACCTTGCTCTTAACTCCAGGAGCTTGCTAGGCTAAGGGAAAGTACATTTAGAGATTCTCTGGAGGATATAGGTTATTTAGTATATGTTTCAATCTGGGACCTTTGAGTTAAATTTACATTGGTTCTTAAGTAAGCCTTATCTACCAGATTTTGCTCTGGAACCAAACCAGGTTCCTGACATTTGTTGGACAAGAGAATACATTAAACTGAAACTCATCATGTGGCTTGATGAATTGGAACAGGCACTTCAGTTCAGGATTTCAGTTTCACTCCACTGCAGCCCAGACAGCACAGGAGCATCATTCTGCATGACTCTCTGTGCAAAAGCACCTTTCAAAAAAAAAAAATCTTAAAAATTTATAAAACTCAGGGGCGCTTGGGTGAGTCAGTCAGTTAAGCATCTGCCTTCAGCTCAGGTCATGATCCCAGAATCCTGGGATCAAGCCCTGGCTCCACTTCAGGCTCCCTGTTCAGCACGGAGTCCGCTTCTCCCACCTGCTCTACCTATCCCCTGCTCATGCTCTATCTCTCAAATAAATAAACAGAAGATCTTTTTAAAAATTAATAAAACTTGAAAGTTACTTCTGTGCAATTATTAGAAATATGCTTTCTCCTTTGCTTCAAAACAGAATGAGGAAAGACATTGAGAGAAGAGATCACACAGGGGGATTGGAGGGAAGAGAGGATGGAGCGAAAGAGAAAATGAGAATGAATTAGATATGGTGATGAAAGCTTGAGTGAACTTGCTGGTATCCATGGCCCTGATGTTGAGTTAGAAGCTTCTAGAGCAGTGAGGAACAAAGTGTACTCCCTTTCATAAAAGAGACACCCTTCCTGTGGGCATTTGCAGTGCTGCCCAATTGAACTCTCCCTGATGATAGAAATGGTTTCTATCTAAGCTTCTGGTATAGTAGGTGAGTGTTGAGAGCTTGAAATGTGGCTATTTTGACTGAAAAACTGAAATTTTAATTGTATTTCATTTCAATTTGATAAATAAATATAAACATGATTCAATCAATAAATTTAAATAAATATAAACATAAATAACCAGAAGATATTTAACTTCTATGACTTGTGGCTGCCTTTTTGTACAGCACAGCCATAGGACATATACTTAATGCCTTTGTTCATTTCTTACTATTTTCTTTATTATTATTGCATACAAAGCAATAATAATGAACTGCACCTGGTACAGAGACAGGGATTTATTCATCTCCTTGCTTAGATCTTAGCAAAGATCTTTAGAACTCAGAAGGTATTGGTACCTTATACATTGCTTATGTTCATATTGCTGAAATATTAATGATTATAACCACATCCATTTTGTAGCATAAATATGTTTATTATATGTGGTGGTTGTTACTGTTCTTAGTAAGAGTGCTGAGAAGATTGAGGAAATTCTTAGTGACAGCTCCTCAGAGAATGAGGAAGATGAAGAACCACCTGATCGTCGTCAGGAAGCAAATGCAGATTTGTCATCTGAATATTGGCAAATTCAGAAACTGGTGAAACATTTAAAGGTAAGACAAACCTCTTTGTATTGTGTTTACAATGATTCTTTTAATTCCTTTCCTAAAAATGTATATTCTACTTCCAAATTGATTATATATGTATATATATATATTTTTTTTCAAATAAGAGTAGTAAAAACTCCCGTTATTATTTAAATGTGCATGGGGAATGGTCTTATTACCCTGTGTGCACAGGGGAAGGTCTTATTACCCTGAGGATAGCACGGTTAGTCCTCGTGGAGCAGCCGGTCTGCCTGGTACCAACCCTTTCCCCTGGGCCATGGTAGCCAGCAGCTATTATGACTTGCCATCATTTTACACCTTGCAGTATGCTGTGGCATCAAGAACATGGATTTGTTTTAAAGTTGGACTATAATTTCTAGGCTGTGTTACTTACCAACAGTATAGCTGTTGATTATAGCTTTGAGCCTTATTTTTCTTAACCTATGGAAAATAGGTTAATACCTGTCCTATAGGATTACTTCAGGGTTGGTAAAGCATATTTGAAAGATGTGGATAGTGTTTGGTACATTGTAGATACTTAAAATATGTATCAGTCCCTTTTCATTACTCTCAACATAATATGTGTAAACACATGTTACATAATAATGGCCTATATAATGTATTTAAGACATGAATGGGGGCAGGGCAGGGAAAATGATTTGCCAAAACCCAGATTAATATCAGTGGATAACTGATATTGATAATGTCTAGGTAGGCCAGGACTAAAGCAATAGTTGAGAAGTACTCGTAAAAACATTTTTACTTAACTCATAGTTTCCTCCAGCTTTTCTACATGATTGAGTGAATCAAGGGCATTTGCCAATGGCTTTGCAATATGTAAAGATATTTATGTGGCTCCTAAATTACTTAAGGCTACTTTTCTGGTGCCCTTGAGGTCCTTCAAAGCTGACAGGTAAAATAGTTTATACATACATTTTTGTGAATTCAATAAACATCCTCTGCATGGACACAGCTTTGTAGCTGAGAAAGTTGCTTTAGAAGAAAAATATGCCCCCTTTCTTAGCATGGTCCCAGCTGCAATTCCCTGTATTTCTCAGGAAAAAAAAATCTATGTTTTCCTGAATCCCAAGAAAAATTAGTCAAGAAATTGGGAAAAAGTATTCTAATTCTCCACTGTAACATAGATTTCAATGGCCAGACCAGGATCCAGGCAAGCAAATCAAAGATTTTCATCATTAAAAAAGGATGGGAGCTTCTGTGAAGCAAATCCTAATGCCCACCTTAGGTACTATGCTTTTGAAAGCCTAGTTATTAAATGCTTTGTTTTAAAATTTCATCTTAAGAATAATATCTTTTAAATAGTAAATATTTTTATATCAACTTCAATTTTTAAAATGGCTTTGATTTGGCATTTATTTCGTGGTAATGTTCCCCTCTTTTAGTGGAGATCATTTTTCATGTTATTGCAATAGATATGTTTGAGGTTTTTTTTAATAGAAAACCTCTGAAATTTTTAGCATATCTATTACAAAAAATGATATACTATTTATTATTATGGAAAACTTTTAGGATCATCATTATCACCTAAAAATATATAAATACAATTTGGGAAAAAACATGGAATGATTATCATTTCAAGAATTCCTAAGAATTTGGAGATCTTACTCTGGGATCTTGAATATTCCTATCCTAGGAATTTGGAAACTATCTGGAGCACAGGCTGGAGGTCAGGCCCCATGGTCAGGCACATGCCCTTGGTGGGCGTCTTTGCATACAAATCATGCAGTCAACATAGTGGTTCAGCCTAGCATGCACAGCACCAATGTTCAGACTCAGAAGACCTTCCTGATGGTAGGAAGGTCCGTGGATCTTCCCACCATCTCTCCTGTACTCATAAAGCACATGTCACTCTGGGGGGGGGGGGGAGGGAAATGCATCAGAGAATTTTGCCATCTAGCACTTGAACAACTTGAGCCAGATGGGAGCCCTGGTGTTTATACAAATAATTCTGGTCTGTTAACTTTATTTCATTAGTCAAAGGAAATAAAGAGTCAACAGGAAAGACGCATGGATGGACCAGGAGGCACACTACCAGAGCAGTTAGAAGCATGACCTTCCATGTTAGAAAGATTCTAATTGGGTCAGGCGTCTGCCACTTACTGGCTCAGTAGCCTTGAGGTATTTGACTGACCTCTGTGAGTTTCAGTTTGTTTTCTCATTGGTCAAGTTGGCAAAAACAAAGGTTCTCATGTTTTATGATTATTATGAAAAAGATCTGACACATATAAAGTGCTTAGCAGAAAGTACTCAGTACTCGTTAGTAATAATAATGGCTTCTGTTACATATTATTATTATTATAGACAACATATGGTGTGGAGTCTTCTGGACTTGCAAAGCTGGCCTTCAACTTTTGCTTTAAATTTTCTAGCAACCAATAAAAGGAGGGAAATACAGAGTTAATACCATGAGGGAAAGACTCTTACCATCATGAGGTAAAAATAGCCCAGTTGCCAATGTGTGTAACTGATCCTGGTACTAAGAGCAGAAAGAATTTTCTCCCTGAGGACTTAATGAAGCAGACAGTGAGTGTGGTAGTGAATGACATCCTTAATAATATCCTCCCAGTGAACATGGCAATGAGCGTTTCTCGTAATAGCCTAACTATTGGATAACTATCTTGAGTTTTTCGACTATTTAGGATAAGTCCATATAAATCAGGCCAAAAAGGGATGCACTATTTCTGTCCCAGAACAGCTAAGGAAAACATTTATTGATGAAGTGCTACTTAAGCTTGCACAAGTTATTCATCAATAAATCATGTGCAAATGTGATACTTTTGGCCAGACAGTAAATTGCTTGGAATTATTATAGTTCCCACAGGTAGATATTCTTAACATAGCCAATAAAAGAAAAAGTATATCTACAAATGATTTCAAGCTTTTTGACACAGATAAATGTTTTATATGGGGACACAAAAGGATATTAAAAGTCTATGAAATGCAAAATTGAATGTCTCTAGGTAATCTCAAAATAAATACACCTGACATTTTAATTGCAGACTTATGCCTTAAATGTAGACTTACACTAGTAGAAAAATGTTAATGTTGACCTGACTTTCTACTTACCATTTTCCAAGTACAGCAATGTCTGTAATTGTTGAAAAAAATTTGATGAGCTCATTAATACCCAAACAGGTCAATGAACTATAGCTTGTTATTTATCCAGAGCTATGAGCTCAGATCTTGGCATGTAAGTAAAGGGAATTTATATTTAATTATTTGGCTTTGACATACATTCATTTCAACTTACAAGTTTTATATATGCATATATTCTTTTAATCTAGATTTTTAGAATACAATTTAATTTTTAAACTAATGAAGACTTTGCATTTTTACTTTTTAACCTTCCAACTTCTTCCTCCCCCCACACACATAACAGATGACTCTGTACCCGAGTTCTAAAAGAAGCAATAAACCACCTTTTCAGCTTCCTTAGCAAGAAACACATTCTTTCTTCTGCTATCTTTATGGTTCAACTTGTCTGTCTTGTCAGCTACTCAAATGGAAAGACCATATTAAACTCACTTCTATGTCTTGCAGAGTGCCTAGCCAGTGAGTACAGGCTTGTCTCTCAACCCTCTGCTCAGGAGGTGTGATGGGGAGAGAATGGGTTCCCAAAGGGCCAGGCTGTGCTGTTCTTCATGCTCAGCTCCTTGAGAGCAGTTTTTCCTCCCTGTGAGCCAGAGTCATTCCTTCTGCTCTTGACATCTTTCCCACCTTCTCTTACCCTCTCCCTTTCCTGTTCCCTTTCTCCATGTAGATATGCAATTTTATTGCTGTATATTCTAGCTTTCTATGGGTATTATTTTTCCCCTGGCCAGGGCTGCTTTAAAATCTCGCAATTAAAATGTTTTGCTTTGGATCGATTCCAGCAATTGGGGAAGATAGTTTGTTAAGGTGCATCCCACACTGATTCTGTGAAGTTTTGTAAAATGTGGAAGTTTTACTACTCAACCAGTTACATTCACAAAGAACCCCTTTATGAAATAGGAGGAGAGTTGCAGAATTTTATTTTGTTTGGAAATGTGGATTAGTCACAAGTATTATAGTATTATAAGTTAATACAAATGGGTACTCTTCAGTCAAGTGAGAGAAAATGTTGAACAGTTGTAACTATAAGTAGGTCTGCATTTCATACACATTATACCTATCATGAAACTGAAGAATGAATTTCTGGACACAAGGTTTCAAGCCTATTGAAATCTATTACTGTGTGGATTGGAGAAGGATTGGGTATGGAACTTAATACTATAGGATAAATAAATCCAGGAGAAAATTGAGGAGGCTATAGAGTGATGCCAAGAATGTGACTGGTTAAGATTTTAGGTAGTTTGGAGGGATCACAGAGACTGGGTCTAGAATCCTGCTCTATCTCCCTTATAGGCATTTCCTTGTCACTTGAGGATAAGATGTCAATACTACTCTGGCATTACCTCCAGGCTCAGATGGGAGATTATTAGCAAGCGGGCTTGTAGATGTCTGCCGCTACTCTGAAGTGCTTCATCTCAGCTGGTCTTGTTCCTGGGTCCTTGAGGCAATAATGGAAGCATCTGGGGTCAATCCCCAGGGCCATCTTCCCAGGTGTGCCTCCTCCTTGCAGGATGCCTATTTCTACACCTGGGATTTTGATCAGAGCCCAGCCAGGGGATCAGGATGATGAAAGCAGGGATTTAGAAAGTTGAGTCCAGCAGTAGGTGGTCTACATAATGAATCAGACTGGGAAGAGACAGAAGACCAGTAACCAGGGGGTTGCAGTGATCAGAGTGTGCTGGGGGCTTTGAATAGGATACTGTCCTTGGAAGTATCTTGGAAGCAGCAAAGAAATGGCTAGGAAAGGAAGCAGGTCAGTTTATGAGGAGGCTTGGGTTTGGATCAGATTGAGTTTGAAGAGAATGAAATACCCAAATAGAAATGCCCATGCCGTAGTTGGAAATAAAGGACTGAAGCTCACATTATTCATTAAAAATCGAACTACTGCTTCTGGACCCAAGGGCATGAATGAGCATGTGAAGCATTGTGCCTGTTTTTGTCTTTTTATTCATGAAGGAATATGACCTCTTAATAACTAATCAGAAAGTAGCTGCCTCCCATTCCAGTTAGTACAACCAAGGCAAGTTTTTTTTAAAGATTTTATTTATTCACTCACAAGAGACACACAGAGAGAGGCAGAGACAATGGAAGAGGGAGAAGCAGGCTCCCTATGGGGAGCCCAATATGGGACTCAATCCCAGGACCCTGGGATCACGACCTGAGCCAAAGGCAGATGTTCAACCGCTGAGCCACCCAGCCATCCCCCAAAGCGATATTTTTAGATCAAAATTCCATTATTATTCCAATAGAAGTCTTTCCTTAAATATTAGTTTGCCAGCTTACAAACAGATTGATTCATCAGCTTTTTTTTTTTTAAATCTTAAAGTAACATTTTATTTGGTAATTTTATGCAACTAGCCAGTAGATAAAAAAAGATTAATTAAAGAAAGATAGGAAAGTTTGAAGCAAAAAGAGAACAATGTTTATTTTTAAAGTAAGGTTCCCTCCAGTTGAAAGCTCCTACACCCTAAAACCATAAGGAACTATGGTTCCTTCCTATGATGAAGTCAGGGAAAGATGGGGTTTTTAATGTAAATTCACAAATGTGGTATCATTCTTAAATGTTAAATCTGTGCAGTCGTTGTTCCCAAGTCCTGGGGGATGGTGATATTGTCCAGACATGTGTCACTCAGTGGAGAATGGCTAATGCTGGCTGCTGAGTGACATCATATGATCACAACTGGGCATCACCACACATTCATTCTCTTCCCCCAGCCACCATGTTGTGAGGGTGGTGCCTAATTTTTTTTTTTAATTGTCTTTGATCAAATTCGTGAAACACTGGTGTTTATTTCACCTTTCATGTGAGCCAGGGGTCTTGCTAGTTACTCTCCTGCTCTGTTACGTATCTGCAAATTGAGATCTCTCAGGCCATGAAAAGTGAAGTTACCCCCCAGCTTTGCAGTGACCAAGACTCTGTTCCACAGTGAGCAGAATCACATCAGAAACTCAAAGAATCACATCAGAAATTCCACAAGGCTTCCCAGGAGACCCCGCAGGCTCTGTCCTTGGCATGTTTTAGATTTCCCCGTCTGGAAGGGGATTCGCTGCAGAGACATTTTGAAACTTTAAAACCTTTGTTAAAGACTACTTTTGTGGCATTCAGTTCCTTAATAATCTTTCATGAGCTGATTAAACACACACACAACCACCTTAATTGGTTAAAGAGTTCTTCTAAGTGGTAATTGGGAGTTATGTGATTTTTCATTGCAGGAATTTGATGTACTTTACAGTCAATTACAGTTAATTAAATTCCTTTCCCCTTACTCGGGTTTTGGGTATGGAGGTGCAGGTAGTGTGATCCTTATTTCATTGGTGGAAAAGCTGAGAAATAGTTCACTCTGGGCCACACAGAAGGCGAGGTGGCCGTGGGCCAGGCTGATGTTCAGGCTTCTATCTTTACTGCCTGTTGCCTAGTTATTCTGTTCCTCTGTCAAGAAACTCAGGACACAGAGGGCCTTCAGGCCTTGCTGTTGTGTCCTCCTATTTACTCTCTTGTTTGGTTTTCTTCATTTGAGTAAGAAACTAAATAAACAGGGAGCATTTCTAAACAAAGGAATTCAATGTTCATTTCTGGAAGGCACTATGAGAGTGTGCTCTTTGGCTAAGTTTATACTGAAAGAGATGGAGAAGATTGTGATAGAACAGTGTTATTTGTGTTCAGCAGAATCCTTAAAAAAATGGAAAAAATGGTCACTTTTTATATATTCAAATGAATGGCAGTAGTTAGAAAGCAAAGTTACTACCACCTTCCTGAGAAAGTCTTTAAGTTAATACATGTGGTGTTGCATTGATGTGGGTTAACTTTTAAAAAAATGTCTCCATGACAAAAGAGTTTTATCCTTAAAAAAAAAAAACACTGTTAGAAATCATAAGATATTTTAAATTGCATCACCTAAAAAATTTCTACTTAGTAGAATTTGCACTTATGTTTTCTTAAATACTGCAAGGTAAGTCATGAACATACTTTAAGTACTTGGATTACTTGAGTTGTGTGTCACTTGTATATTTATATATTGCCCCCCAAAAAAATGATCCTTTGTTACAAAGGAGGTCATGAAAGTGACGGAGAGTCTCCTCATCTCCACAGAGGAATCTGTATTCCACAAATAAACTAATTGAGCTTTTTAGTTTTTGAGCTATAAGCTCTTTTTGCCCCTTGGGTATCATAAACAAGAGTGGAGAAAAGCAAAGATAACTGGATAAGAACGATAAAGTAATGCTACTGAATCATAACACTTCATACCACCATTGGCTGACATTATACAACCACATCAACTTACCTACTGGAAAATGACGATGTTAAAAATCTCAAGGGAGCTCCCTTAAGCTTTAACTCATTCATTCATTCATTCATTCATAAATGTACCTGTGAGCCCGCCCAGCTAGAATACAATTCTATGATATTACACATTGCTCATCTAGCTAGTCATAAGATATTTGATTGTAAAGAACTTTGCTATCAAACTTTTATGTGACTTCTGTTCAGTTTTATGTAATCTGAAAATGTAAAATGGGGGGAATTTGTTGCTCAGTGTATTGCCAGCAACACTATTGTTTGTTCCTCAAAGTATGCTTTCCCCCAAATTTACTTGAGAGGCTAAATAAATGGTAGAAAAGTAGCGTTGCCTAGTTCCCAGTTTGTATAATGCTTTAGGCTGCTTTACTTTTTATTGAAAAAACACATATTCAGGTCCTATTATAAAAGTTTGCACATTGAAGAATCTATAAATAGAAGAGTTAGGGAGTAAAAGGTACCAGATTTGGTATAAGTGATCTTTTCATTTTATATGCATATACTTGTATTGTACTCATTATTAGAAATTGCATATTTGTAGGAAAAATATTAAACTCTAGGTCCCATTGTGGTCCACTAGCCTTTGCTAGTCCCACTGGCAAAGGCTGTGGCTCCTTTCCCAGCTCCTGCTGTCTGGGGGTGTGTGGCTGGCTGTGGCCTTCTGATATTTCTGGGACATGCAGGGCATTGCAGAAGCACACGTTTCTCTTCTAGCCCTCCCTTATCTCTTTTCTGTATTTAAGTTATTTAAATCTTATAAAAATAATACATTAATATATACCCTAAAATTTAAGCCATGCAAAAGAATAACAGGGAAAGCCCCCTTCCAGATGTTTCTGTTTATATAAATATATGTATGAAATTTTTATGTATGAAATGAAGTCAGACTACTTGTTATGTGACATTTTGCATTTTATATTTAATGTTTTCTTGGTGATCCTCCATATCTGCCTCAGTTCTTCTAATTACAACATTGTTTTGTACTATATGAATATATCAATAATTTATGTAACAGTTCCCTTACTGATAACATTTTGCCTTGTCTCCCAAATCAATTTTTATTATTACAACATTGTAAATATTTTTACATATTCTTTGGATATGTATCCTATTTCTGTAGGATAGCTACTTTGAAGTAGAATTGCTTGGGTCAAAGACTGTGTACATTTAAAATTTTGATAGTTCTAATGGGGAGGTGTTCAATTGGTACAAAATTTTAGTTTCACAAGCTCTAGAGAGCTGCACAGCATAGTTAACAATATTGAATTGTACATTTAAAAAATGTAAGAGGGTATTTGATCTCATGGTAAGTGTAAGTATGACAAAAAGGGAAGAGACATAAGAAAACTTTTGGAGGCAATGGATGTTCCTGTTATCTTGATTGTGGTGATGGTTTCACAGATGTACGCATGTGTCCCAACTCGTTTTTTGCATATCAGTTCCACCTCAATCTATTTTAAACAAGAAACAATATATGCACAATGAAGTTAGAGAAGTATTACAATGAAATTTTAAAATTTAAAGAGAAATAATGAAAAGTAATAAACTGACCAAGCTTGGTTTGAATAAAAAAAAAATTTTGTAGCTACTTACACAAAGCAAATACTAGTTTACACTCAATTAGTAATATACCAATGATTTTTGACCTTGAACACAGTGAAATCAGCCAGGCTCCTAAAAACTAAACAAAGCAAAAATCTCAATGCTCAGGTAATATTCATGGAAGTTTTAAACCAATTGGTGTGAAGTGGGATCTAGGCAGATTGTCTTTAAAATCTTTCCAGGGTGTTAAAATTATTTGTTTAGAAATAAGGTTCATTGTTACAAATTCTCACTAATCTACAGTCTTTTTTTATTTTGGCCAATTCCAAATGGGGAGAGAATGTATCTTTTTTATATATATAAATTTATTTTTTATTGGTGTTCAATTTGCCAACATATAGAATAACACCCAGTGCTCATCCCATCATGTGCCCCCCTCAGTGCCCGCCACCCAGTCACCCTCACCCCCCGCCCACCTCCCCCTCCACCACCCCTAGTTCGTTTCTCAGAGTTAGGAGTCTCTCATGTTCTGTCTCCCTTTCTGATATTTCCCACTCATTTTTTTCTCCTTTCCCCTTTGCTCCCTTTCACTACTTTTTATATTCCCCAAATGAACGAGACCATATAATGTTTGTCCTTCTCCGATTGACTTATTTCACTCAGCATAATACCCTCCAGTTCCATCCACATCGAAGCAAATGTTGGGTATTTGTCGTTTCTAATTGCTGAGGAATATTCCATTGTATACATAGACCACATCTTCTTTATCCATTCATCTTTCGATGGACACCGAGGCTCCTTCCACAGTTAGGCTATTGTGGACATTGCTGCTAGAAACATCGGGGTGCAGGTGTCCCGGCGTTTCACTGCATCTGTATCTTTGGGGTAAATCCCCAGCAGTGCAATTGCTGGGTCATAGGGCAGGTCTATTTTTAACTCTTTGAGGAACCTCCACACAGTTTTCCAGAGTGGCTGCACCAGTTCACATTCCCACCAACAGTGCAAGAGGGTTCCCTTTTCTCTGCATCCTCTCCAACGTTTGTGGTTTCCTGCCTTGTTAATTTTCCCCATCCTCACTGGTGTGAGGTGGTATCTCATTGTGGTTTTGATTTGTATTTCCCTGATGGCAAGTGATGCAGAGCATTTTCTCATGTGCATGTTGGCCATGTCTATGTCTTCCTCTGTGAGATTTCTGTTCATGTCTTTTGCCCATTTCATGATTGGATTGTTTGTTTCTTTGGTGTTGAGTTTAATAAGTTCTTTATAGGTCTTGGAAACTAGCCCTTTATCTGATACGTCATTTGCAAATATCTTCTCCCATTCTGTAGGTTGTCTTTGAGTTTTGTTGACTGTATCCTTTGCTGTGCAAAAGCTTCTTATCTTGATGAAGTCCCAATAGTTCATTTTTGCTTTTGTTTCTCTTGCCTTCGTGGATGTATCTTGCAAGAAGTTACTGTGGCCGAGTTCAAAAAGGGTGTTGCCTGTGTTCTCCTCTAGGATTTTGATGGAATCTTGTCTCACATTTAGATCTTTCATCCATTTTGAGCTTATCTTTGTGTCTGGTGCAAGAGAGTGGTCTAGTTTCATTCTTCTGCATGTGGATGTCCAATTTTCCCGGCACCATTTATTGAAGAGACTGTCTTTCTTCCAATGGATAGTCTTTCCTCCTTTGTCGAATATTAGTTGACCATAAAGTTGAGGGTCCACTTCTGGGTTCTCTATTCTGTTCCATTGATCTATGTGTCTGTTTTTGTGCCAGTACCACACTGTCTTGATGACCACAGCTTTGTAGTACAACCTGAAATCTGGCATTGTGATGCCCCCAGATATGGTTTTCTTTTTTAAAATTCCCCTGGCTATTCAGGGTCTTTTCTGATTCCACACAAATCTTAAAATAATTTGTTCCAACTGAGAGAATGTATCTTGTGTGAATTTGCATATTCCTGATTAGTAGTGAAGTTGATAAATATTTTCATGTGTCCAATAGCCATTGCATTGTATATCTTGCCTATTTTTCTGTGGTTGTGTTTTGAATCTTAATACAAATTAACCCTTTGTTATAGTATTTGTAAGTATTTTCTTTCAGTTTCTCATGTCTTTTTATCTACTCTTCTGTTTGAAAACTTTAAAATTGTACATTAGTAAATATATTGATTTTCCTTCATAGCTTATAAAATTTTGTGTATTAAGAGCTAAGAAGATTTTTCTGATGTCATTTCAAGAGAACAAAAATTTTTTATTTCCTCCTGGTAGGTTTATAGTTTTAAAAAAATGTTTAGAAGTTGCTTCTATCTTGATGTCATTTTATGTATAGTGTGAGGCAGGGATCTAATTTTACTTTTTTTTTTCTTTGATGGAGATTCAGTTGTATCAACACAGATAATTGGCTTCTCCACTCTTTCCTCAAGTGATCTGAGATATTACCTATATCAAGTATTGTCATCTCATATGTGAGAGTTTCTTTCTGGATCCTTCTCTATTACATTGAGTTATTTGGATGCTCCCATGCCAGGTCCATGCTGTTTTAATTACTGCTACTTTGGTGTATTTTAATACTTGATTGGCCAGAGAGTTTTCTTAAATTCTTTAAAACTACTTTTTGCATATTTTCCATTCCAGATCATTTTTAGAAAAGTTGAAAATCAAATAAAAAAAAAAACCCTCAAAAATGCTACCGGGGATTTTGGCTGGTCTACATGAATTTATAAATTATTTTGGATAAATTGCAATTTTTTCAAGCTTTTATTTAAATTCCAGTTAGTTAACCACAGTGTAATATTACTTCAGGTGTACAACTTAGTGATTCAGCACTTAAATACAACACCCGGCGTCCATCACAACAAATGCTCTCCTTAATCCCCATCCCCTACTTAACACCTCCCTGCCTCCCCCCTCCCTTCTGGTAGCCATCAGTTTGTTCTTTCTAGTTAAGAGTCTGTTTCTTTTTCTTGGTTTTCCTTTCTTCCCACCCCCATGTTCATTTTTTTTAATTCTTAAATTCCACATATGAGTGAAATCCTATGGTATTTGTCTTTCTCTAACTGACCTATTTCAATTAGCATTATACTCGCTCTATCCATGCCATTGCAAATGGCAAGATTTCACTCTTTTGATGGCTGAGTAATATTCCGTTGTATATATGCCACATCTTCTTTATCCATTCATCAGTCAATGGACATTTGGGCTTTTTCCATAATTTGGCTATTGTTGATAATGCTGCTATAAATATTCCCTTTTTCCATTCCCTTTGAATTAGTATATTTGTATCCTTTGGTTAATGCTGCTATTTCCTGTATTATAATTTTATCCATTCTGACTGGTGTGAGGTGATATCTCATTGTAGTTTTAATTTGTATGTCCCTAATGATGAGTGATGTTGAAAATTTTTTAATGTGTGTCTGTTGGCCATCTGGATATCTTCTTTGGAGAAATGTCTGTTTATATCTTCTTTCCATTTTTTAATTGGGTTGTGTTTTGGGTGTTGAGTTTTATAAATTCTTTATAGATTTTGGATACCAACTCTTTGTCAACTCGTATGTCATTTGTAAAAATCTTTTCCCATCCCATAGGTTGCCTTTTAGTTTTATTGATTGTTTCCTTTGCTGTGTAGAAGCTTTTTATCTGATGAAGTTCCAGTAGTTAATATTTGCATTTATTTTCCTTGCCTCAAGAGAAGCTGATGTCAAAGGTTAGGGCTGATGTCAAAGAGGTTGCTGCCTGTGTTCTCCTCTAGGATTTTAATGATTTCCTGTCTCACATTTAGGTCTTTAATCCATCTTGAATTTATTTCTGTGGATGGTGTAAGAAAAAGATCTACTTTCAATCTTTAGCATGTCGCTGTCCAGTTTTTCCAACACTTTGTTGGAGAGACTATCTTTTTTCCATTAGATATTCTTTCTTGCATTGTCAAAGATTAATTGACCATATAGCTGTGGGCTTGCAAATTTTAATATCATTCAGTTATCCTATTCAGGAACATGGTATGACCATTCATTTATTTTTAAATTTGTATGTATTTTAGTAAAACTTAATAGCTTCTTTTCCACATATTTTCAACATACTGTGAGATTTACTCCTTGATATTTTTGTTATTATTTTGCTAATACTGGCATGGGAACATTTTTCAAATTATGCATTGTGATTTGTTATTCCTAGTGTATGGGGGAGTTACTCATTTTTAATGTGGCCCTTATATCCACTTTATTGAGCTATTTTTATTAATTATCATAATTATTCAGTATAGTCTTCCAAATCTTTTTAGAAAGGCAGTTATATTTGCTACAAATTTTTCCTCATTGCAGTGACTAGGACATTCCAGCAGATTATCTATTTCTGTAAATGTTCCATGTCTGTTTAAAAGGAATGTGTAGGGAATGCTTGCATTGTTCCTTACCCATTCCCAATAAAAATTCTCAGCAAGCTTGTAATACAACAGTTTGAGTCTAATTTCTTTTTTCCTCTGGAACAATATTTTCTCATTTTCTTTCCTGGAGTTCTATTGAGTCTCATCTCTTGAGTCTTAGGTTTATGAGTGCTGAATCATCAGTATAAAGCCAGTTTGCAAATAAACAGAAAGCAAAGCAATATATTTTACTATTTTGACTTACGTGCTCATATGCCATTCACTCTGAGCATTGACTTTTTACCATTTCTCATCCTGGGACATGAAGAGTATCTGTAAGCCAACCTCTGTGCTGGGTGCCAGGCCCTCTGTCATCATTAATAAACAGTCACTGGCAGGCTTCACTTTTCTTGCTCTCTGAGTGGCATATTTGGAGGAAAAAATGCTGAAATCATTGAAAGTCAGTTGGATGGCTGTGTGATGGCTGTATCTCCTCACCAGGTCTCACCCACTGCCCCTTGATTACAGACGGTGGGGAGCAAAAGAAGGGCCTCCACTCCCGATTGTGCCTCTGACTGCCTTCTTATCTCACTGTCACCATGTGGGACTCTACAGGAAGCTCCAAATGATGGCTCTGGGAGCATGTAGCCTATCAGAGTTTCGTCTACTTGTTTTATAGTATCCTTTTCTGAATCAAGTTACTTGAAGTCTTTATGACACAAATAAGTATCCTTGACCTCTTAATCCCAATTACCTCCTCTCTGGATAGCTGTAGTAACCTGCATGGTCTCCATATGTTCCATCTGCCCCTCCCTACAGGGGGCCCTTTAGCTGGAATGATCTTTTAAAAATGTACGCAACTCATGTGAGTCCTCCCACTCTCCTCCAAAACAATACCCTTGAATATTTCCTATTAATCTTGAATGAAGATTAAAATCCTCAACCTGGCCTATGGGTGCAGCAGATTCCTTTGCCCACTTAATTTTTTAGCTCATCTTGGATCATTTGCCACCCAGGCTCTGGGTCTCAGCCACACTGGCCTTCGTTAGGTCTTAAACAGACCATGTTCCAATCCTCCTTAGGGTTTTACACATACTGTTTCCTCTGACTGGTGTGCCTTTCATCATGTCCGACCTCCTTCACCAGGGAAGGCTCCTACTCTGTCCACACTTCAGTCCAGACATAGTTTCCTCAGGGAAACTTTTCCTGATGTCCTGGCCTAGAGTCCCCTGTTGCAAACATCCATAACCCTGTGCCACTTTTCTGTATAACACTTCTTAAAGTTTTCATTTATTTGGATGGGCTTAACAATTAAGATCTTTCTTCTCCACTAAGCTTTATGAGCTCCACGAGGCAAAAACTAGATCTGTTTTTGTCTACCAGGATGTCTCTAGTTCCTGGTATCAGACATGGTGAATAACTGCAAATTTGTTGAATGAAAGAATTAAAAAATGGTTGGATGGTTGGAGGCATCTGGCTCCCTGATTTAGTCTCAGATACATTCTTCATCTCAATTTCATAAGCATTTATTTCTCTTTTATCAGCAGTAAGAGGATTGGAGGTAGATATTACTCTATGTACCAGATAAGGTAATACTTTTTTTTTCAAAGATGTTATTTAAAACACTGAGAAACATTGTTTAGAAGAGTGCCTATTGATCTTGTCTTTCCAAAAGAAATTTTGAGAAAAATGAAGGAAAAAGCAAGATCTATTCAACTTTCACATATTAGCAACATGATTGTGATAATGATAATGAACAAAGGCCTCCCAGTCTCAGAAAGGAATGTGAACTGCGAAGTATCTGAAGGCTGACAGAGCCTGGAAATGTCTGAGAAGACGCAGGGGCAGGATGACAACTAGCAAAACAACTTGCATTAATTTAAGAAGTGGAAAAGCTTATTGGAAGCATTCTTCAAAACCCTTCAGAAACTAGTAAAATAATATTTTACTATGTTTTCTCCAGCTCTTAAAACTTCACAAATGCAAATACATGATAAAATGTGAAAAAAAAAAAAAGGAAAAAAAAATGTGAAAATAAGTATTGGCAACTAATTACATTCTCAGGGGAGATTTAATTGAAAAATAAGCATATTTGCACTGCTTCTTCTTAGTAAGATGTTTATGGCATCTGGTCAAAGTAGAACAAACATTTGAAAATCCTTTGACATAGCTGGTATTTAAAGAATAGCAATTGGCTAACATTTGTGGCTCTGTATGTTGAATATTTTGGCTCCCATTCGCTGGTATTCATTCTGAAAGATTTATAATCCTTTGGGGAGTGTGGTCAGTGACAAGAGTAGAACTAAATCCTGAAATGTGGAAAAACTAACTTTCCCTAATATAAAACTGTTCTAAAAAAAAACTCTCAAGTCTATGAATATGTTTCCAGATTTTCAGAAAAAAAGCTGCTGATTTACAGAGTTTTTTTTTCTATAAGGATCTAACTTCTCAATGATAAATGAAAATTTTCCATCCTTTGGCTTCAAAAGTGGCTTAGAGATCATTTAGAAAAATATAGTGTCTTACCTTTTGGGCATCTACCACAAGTACACAATTCCTTAAAATTGTTATGTCATTGGTTATGGTGCATATGATGAAATCAAGCACACAAGATAGAAATAATCTAGAAGAGAAAAATTAAGAGACCTCGAAATGAAATAGGAAAGAATGACTGTGCGGAATGTGTAAGTAGGAAAGTGCTACCAAAGAAAATACAATGCAAGTATAGCAGTCAAGAAAGTCCTCTATCACACACCACTGAGAACGCCAGGACAGCATGCTCTGCTTCGGAGTTTGGTGTGTGTGTGTGGACTCTGTTGGCTTGACTGAGGCATGACATGCTGTTTGATACCTTCTTGCTTTCAAGTCATGCTTGAGTCTGAAGGCACTGCCTAAAGAACTCTATCTGAAGCTCCTGGTTTGCATTTTTAAACTTTTCATGTGGGAGCCCACCCAGCTCTCCTCCTCCAGGTACACCAGGGGAATTTTTGGGCTCCTTTTAACCCAATTAAATTCAACAAAAGAATTGTTAAATAATTGTTTCTCTCGCTTTCTCTTTTTTTTTTATATATTATGATTAGCATTTAGATTCTTCTTTATGATTTATGAAATATCTGCCTTCTGTTTTTAAAAAGAAAGGCATCAAAAGTGCTAATGTGTGTTTGAAGAGGTCCTGTACCCCAAAACAAGGGAGATTATAAAATTGAATGTAATAAGGATTTACTATTTTATGTTTCAAAATGAACTGTAGGACGATTGGTGGTGGTAAAAATTTCTCTTGATATAAACAAAAAGACATTAAAAGCTATGGGAAGAAAACTCCTTATTTTCAATGTAAATAGTAAAGTGAAGGCTTTTGCCATTCTCAACTTCATCTTGAATATAGAGGACAGCCTGGATTACTCAGGAAGAAAATTAATATGAAAAGCAGACTGACAATGGTTTCAGCACAGGATAGTGGTTTGTAATATTTTTAGAGATGTGGAGGGGCTTTTATGGACGCATTAAGAGGAAAGGCTGAAGTCTAAACCTTTCTATCTTTTTGATGCTTGCCCTCTTATAATCCCATTTCAGCTTCTTATTTTAAAAGTAACACATCATGTTGTATTCACAAAAGGATTTGTGTGTGTGTGAGATATGAAGGAGGAGGTTGGGCTGCTTGGATATAATTTCCACTTTTGTGTAAATGTATATATTGTATCTATGAACATGTATCTGTAATATAGCAATATAAAGTCATAATCAGCAAATGAGAATAAACATATTTTGTAGGTGTCTTTCTTCAAAAAGGAAAGAGATTTATTTGAGGCCATTCATACTGTGTTTTGAGGTAGAGACCGAAGGCCATCTTTCATGAGCACCTTTTACAAAAATAGTTTATCCTTAGCTCCATTAGAAACATTGCTCTTGTGTCTTATGAACTATTTCGGTGCTTATACTGGAACTCTTATTTACCATCCCGTCTTAATAGGAGGAGAAGTAATATGTACTATGTTGCATCCATCAGAAGATTTTTTATTTTTTTTTTATTTTTATTTTTTATTTTTTTTCAGAAGATTTTTTAAAGCATTAATGATGGGTGGACATTGCTTAAGAATTCCTGCAATGAATTCTGATTATAATTTCCTGGTGCATCTGTTTCACTGATCAATCATTACATTCTTTTAAATTCTCCCAGATTGTTTTACCTTAAAGGAGCCATTCCCCACTACCTTTTACAGCTGGTGATTAGCCAAGCAGACATTGATCACATGATTCTCAACACTGGGACAGCATTTTGCATGCGATACTGAAGGCTACCTTTTTGTCCTTTATCCATACACGGAGTCATCTCCAGTTCCTAATGGGCTCGCCACCTCCTTCCCAACCCCATGGCCCCTCTCCCACTTAATCCTGGTCCCAGCATGGATTGTTGTACTGCTTCCCACATGGTTTCCCTTTCCTCAGGTTTTTCCCTGTTCCAGACTGTTCTACATACATCTGTGAGAATAATTTCCAGACACGGTTTGGATTGCACAGTATGCTGTTCAAGAACTCCAGGGACGGCCTGTTACCTCTGCATAAAACTTACATTCCTCAGTGGATTTCTCAAGGCTTGCCCCTCGACTCTATTTAATGTACTAATACCACCTAATGCTCTAGCTGTTTAAAGCAGACAGACCACCTTTAAATGTTGACTCTTAATTGGAATAATGTTTTATGATACTCTGTAAAGCTTTTTTGTGCTTCAACTATACATGATTCATTTAACAAATTATAACCCACTCGGAGAACTTAAAAAAATTTAACATGCCATGTATGGGGAGACACATTTCCCAGTTCATGGATTCATAACCATTAAGGAAATTTCTATAGAAGCGTGATCTTATTTAACCTTTCCATGGCCTTGCGTTTCGTAGGAAGGAAAAGAGATAGCTACAGTGATTGCATTGCGTTCAATAAAAGATTTCAACTTGGCGCAAGAGACCTGCCAGTTGGCAATCAGAGATGTTGGAGGCCTTAAAGTTTTGATAAATTTACTGGATACTGATGAATTCAGATATAAGGTGAGTGGCTTACCTCACGTGGGTGATGAGCCTTGTTCATACCTCTTTGTGCTTCTCTTTTTACTGATACGTCTCTGCTACCTCTGCCTAGTTCTTTTCTTTGCCTGCTCATCTCACTGATAGCTTGTTCCTTTTGTTCGCTGCTCTTCTCTTCTTGGCTGTGCTTTATCTTCTGGTTCATTTCCAGAACCTTTTCTATGTGCTTCTTAAATGATGAATGTTTGTCTGCATAATTGAAGGAAAATAAGGAGGCTATGTGTAACACCTGGGAACAGAAGGCATTTCCTTTAAAAACTTCATGAGGGAAGGATTTGAGGTAGACTTGGAATTTTTAAAACTCTAGGACTGGTTATGTATTAAGCACTTATTTTCACCTCTAACTCCTATTTTCTCATTTAGATTGGTTCATTAGAAATCCTAAAGGAAATCAGTCATAATCCTCAAATCAGACGTAATATTGTTGACCTTGGGGGCTTACCAATTATGGTTAATATACTTGATTCTCCACGTAAGAGACTGAAATGCCTGGCAGCTGAGACAATCGCAAATGTTGCCAAGTTTAGAAGAGCCCGACGGGCAGTGAGACACCATGGAGGCATTACCAAACTGGTGAGTACCTCTGCCATTGTCATCAGCACACCACCTGCCACCAAGATGTCACCTCTCTGCTGTCCTTCCTGGCCACTCCTGGATGTTAAATAACCATAGGTGTGTTCCAGGAACCTTCTTTGGTATAACGTCCTCAAAAACTGTTTTTGTGTATTCACATTAGCAACTGGCCAGAAAACAGGTCTGATCTTATTTTTCAAAGATATATACATCTAAATAAGAGATGTAATTTACACCTACCACATTGGTAGGGAGATGTTTATGTGTGTGTGTAATGTCGGGAAGTGTAGTCCATGCTCTCTGCTCTGGTGAGCTCACCATGAGGACTGCCTCCCAAGGAGACTGTCAGAGCAACAGACATTTATTCATCTCATTGTTACTTATGATAGTGACAACTGAAAACTATGTTTACCATATGAGATCAGTAAAATAATATGAAGTGTATCTCGAGGAAACATGCATCATCAGCTATCAGTATATAATATTATATAAAATTATGACAGGATCAAAACCTGATTGACACATATGACTCCAATTTTCAAAGACTTACCTAACAAGTATATAACAAGTTTTCTGTAAAAACATGTGAAATAAATACACAAAATTGTACGCAGGTGTTTCCTCTGAAATAACTACCAATTTTTCTTCATATTTTTCCATATTTGCCAATTTATTGTGTATTATTTTTATAATTTAAAAAATGATTATATCAATAACTGTCACTGAAAGAAATAAGTGAACATTCTGTTCAACACTCATGTCAAGAAAACGTAGGGCATTAAGGAAATGCATTTTCATCCACCTTCCAAAGGATCTTGTGTTCCTCCTATAGCATTTACATACTGGACAGTCTCCACTTCTATAGTTTGAGCTCCTTGAGATAAGAGATGTGTCTTACTTATCTTACTGTCATCTACAGCACTTAGCCCAGTACCCTACACATATGAAAGGTTAATAAATATACATTGAATCAATATGCATTTAATAGGAATGCATACACAGTGAAATGTGTTTAGAAATTTACTGAGAGATTCTGTGTACGGATCTTCCTTGATTTACAATGGAGTTATATGTCCAGATAAACCCATTGTAAGTTGAAAATACCGTAAGTTGAAATGCATTTAAGTTGAAATGCATTTAATACAGCTAACATACTGAATATCACAGATTAGCCTTGCCTACCTTAAACATGCTCAAAATACTTAGCCTCTAGTTGGGCAAAATTATCTAACACAAAGCCTATTTTATAATAAAGCATTGATATCTCTTGTAATTTACTGAATCTGTACAGAAAGTGAAAACACAATGGCTACAGATTGGGAACAAAATGGTTGTAACCATATCAGTTGCTTACCCTTGTGATGTTGTGGCTGACAGAGCTGAGGCTTGCTGCCACTGCCCAGCATCACAAGAATGTAACATACATATTACTAGCTCAGATAAAATTCCAAATAGGATTTCTACTGAATGCATATCACTTTCACACCATAGTAAAGTTGAAAAATAAGTTGAACCATCATAAATTGGGGACCGTCTGATGTCACTTGTAATCTGTAGATCACAATAGAGTGTAATTATTTGCTTCAAAAATAAGATAGATTTATGGCTGCATAGATGGATAAATAGATGGTTAGCTATGAGATAAAACAAATGTGATAATGTTAATTATAGAATCTAGGGAATGTATACATTTTTTGCTGTATAATCACTGTACAACTCTTTCAGCCATTGTGTATGTTTGAAAATTTTTCATAATAAAATGTTGGGGAAAGGTAATTATTAGTATGATTATCAGTGTTCTGCTTAAGTAATGAAGTAATACATTAGGCTGATGTGGCTGTCTACTGGAATTATGAATAATGTATAGAATAAATGAATAATGTAACTTAAAACTATAAATTTTAGTAAATTTCTTTTATGAGAGTCTTATATATCACATTCGGGGACTTAGAATTTGGTACCTGAATTGCAATTACTTAGTCAAGATAATGCTACACATTTTAATATAATCTTACATGATAGCTAAGTTAGGAATGGGAAAGAAGAGTAATAGATCAACCATTAATAGACTTGTAATTACTAGGTTGAGAACACATCTGAGAAAGATCAGGATTGGTAATCCATTTTTGGTTTGCTAACAATATGAGGGTAGATGACATACAGATAAGAGTCCCTCACTAAAATGGGAAGAGAGGGAGATCACTCAGTACAGAGATGGAACAGTGGGCTTGTCATGACATCAGAGCAAGGGAATGGAGGTTAAAAGAAGAGCAGGCAGGAGGCCATTGACCACAGTGGGGTTTGGGCACTTAGATGGAGATAGATCTCGAAAGAGGCACACCTGGTAGAAACCTGGGCAGAAGTTAAGAATTCTGAGCAAGCAGAAAGAATGCATCCATGCAGGGAAGGATTGTAAGAACCCGGGCTGCAGATATAGTATACAAATCTTGTTAATATAAATGTAACAGCCATATTAATATTAATACAATCTTGGTGAGATTAAATTTCTTGTAGGAAGGAAATGTAAAGGCTCCCAGATCTGGAGGAAGATATATTTTGAAGGGTTCTGTTTCTTTGCTTTCACTGACTATTTCTGTGTAGTATGAAAATTAATTCGTAGAAGTATTCTTATTTTTGATAGAAGTTAGCTTGGTAGCAGCCCTGTAACTGTTGTGGGAAATGTTGTTTTATTTTAAAGATTCCCACATACATTGTATTTATCTGTTTTTGTAGGTCGCTTTACTGGACTGTGTACAGAGTTCAGCAGAACCAGCTCAATCAAGTCTGTATAATGCCAGAGATGTGGAAGTAGCTCGCTGTGTGGCACTGGCATTATGGAGCTGTAGTAAGAGTTATGCAAATAAAGAAGCCATTCATAAAGCCGGTGGCATTCCTTTGTTGGCTCACTTACTGAAGACTTCTCATGAAAACATGCTAATTCCAGTGGTGGGGACATTGCAAGAATGTGCATCAGAGGTACTCAAGCCAGCTCTGCTTCCCTTGTTTTCATTTGCATTAACTTTTTTTTAGTTGAATAATAATTTTTAAGATTATTGTGACTGCTAAGGATTTTTTTTTGAGAAGTCAGCAGTTCTTTAGAGAAGATGAAACTAATAGAACATTAATTAAATGGTTACCTGTGTGATGTATTTTTTAAAATGTTGACTAAATTCTCTTATACAGTTGTGTTAATCTCGGACTTTAGTGTTTTTTAAGAAAGTTTGTTTGGCATACTTATTAGTAAATGTAAATAGATATTTATATTCATGCATTACACATGTAAATATTTAAATTTAAGGGATCCCTGGATGGCTCAGTGGTTTAGCACCTGCCTTTGGCCCAGGGTGTGATCCTGGAATCCTGGGATCAAGTCCCATGTGAGGCTCCCTGCATGGAGCCTATTTTTCCTTCTGCCAGTGTCTCTGACTCTCTTTCTCTGTGTCTCTCATGAATAAATAAATAAAATCTTTAAAAAAATATTTAAATTTGTATTCTTAGGAAAAGTACCGAGCTGCAATCAAAGCAGAAAGGATAATTGAAAATCTAGTCAAGAACCTAAATAGTGAGAATGAACAACTACAGGAACAGTGTGCCATGGCCATCTACCAGGTATGGTGGACTCCCCAGCAAAGTTGTGGTGTTCTTCATATAGTTAAGGTGGCATTTCTAAATATGAAATTTCATTCTCTGGGGCTATGACTCAGGAATCTGCATTTTTAGCAAGAATCCCCAGGGATTTTTCTGCACACACAGGTCTGCATCACTGTGCTAATGATAGATGCCTGTGTATGTGAGAGAGAGAAGCCTGCTCCAACATATCTTGATTATGTACATTTCTAGAAGGTACTTATATATCTTTGTCTCCTAAAACAAGTTACTTAGTGTAAAATAGCTAAATATATGCATGGTGCCTTTATATTGCTTTTCAAGTACCCTGTTCAAACATACTGATCTTGGGAAATTTATCTTCTGCCAAGACAGATGGATGATGAATGAGTGTATGCTTGTGTATGTGTGTGTATTCCTGTTGTATCTTTTTATTATTTTAATCTTCATTAGCTTTTTGTGAGTTATGCATTTCATAGTACATCAGAAAAGGGAAGAAAAGGTAGCCTTGACAAATTAGTAGATGGCTGCTTACTGGCCATTCCAGCTTCTACCTATCAGAGAAATCAGAGCTGATTTCCTAGAGGAATACATTTTAAAATGTGCACAGTGACAGTATGCCAAAATGACAGAGTTAGAGAAAGGGGTTCATGTCAGTAGAGAATTGTATTAGTTTGCAAGGGCTGCCATAACAAAATACCATACACTGGGTGTCTTAAATAACAGAAATTTATTTCCTTATAGTTCTGGAGGTTACAAGTTTGAGATCAAGGTGTTGATAGTATTGCTTCCTTCTGGAGACTCTCTCCTTGGCTTGTAGATGGTCATCTTCATGTTCACATGTCTCCACATGTTCCTTCCTCTGTGTCCTAATATTTTCTTCTAAGGATACCAATCATATTGGGTTAGAGCCCACTTCAGTGACCTTTTTTAACCTTAATTACCTCTTTAAAGATTTTATCTTCAAATATGGTTACATTCTGAGGTACAGGGGTTAGGACTTTGACATATATCAGTTTTAAGGAAACACAACTCATAACAAGGATATATATAGCCTTGACTGGCATACATGCCTCATATGAGTAATTATGAAGGATTGGTTAGAAATAGTGATTAAGTTTTTAGAAGTTGCAATGTAAAAAACTGAAAATCATAAATAGAAGATAAAATGGCAGGTGCCTTGTGTGCATTTACTGTGAGGATTTCTTCTAGTGGCCCTCACAGATGATGCATGACATGCATCTGTATCATGTGGCCTCACAACCAACTGTATGCCTAGGATGATAACATATATATGCACCAAATTTAGCATCTTTTTTCTCTCAAACCTGGGAATCATGATAAGCTGGGAACATCTATGCAGTACATATTTACTTCAAAAGATGACACGAACATGGATAAACATAATACTTATCTCAAAGGATAAGTATTACACAAACTTCTGGACAAATATATCTGAATATAATGCCATTTGCTGTTGATATAACTAACTGTTCAGAGCATAGGAACTCTATTAGGGAAATGCTCATCTCTTAGATTTGGGGGCAGAAGCATTGAAGATCAGGCTAAAGCTTTATCACTCAGCTATCTTTTCTATACTTTCCCGAGACTGGGGATTGCATGACTGCAGAAATTCTCTGTCCATGCATGTGGTATTCTAGATTTCTTACCAACCTCTCTTTCTGTCTTCATGGAAGCCCACACTACCTCAGAACAGCTTGGAAGAATTTCCAAGCATGTAGAAAGTTCTAGACATTGCCAAAATCCTGTAAGGGAAGAGAGACACTGTCAGATAACTGCCAATATAAAGGAGAATTATATTTTACTTGGAGGCCCCTTCAGAAAATGATACTCTCTGAAAAGAAGTTTTGTAGCCACCAGAATGTCAGCCTCTTTAGCAATCACTGGAAGCTTGATATGCCGTCATCACTGACAGCCTCTGATTTGACTTTTTGTGTAGTGTGCTGAAGATAAGGAAACCCGTGACCTGGTTAGACTGCATGGAGGACTTAAACCCCTGGCCCGTCTGCTCAATAACACTGACAATAAAGAACGGTTGGCTGCTGTCACTGGGGCAATATGGAAATGTTCCATCAGCAAAGAGAATGCGACCAAGTAAGAGAAGCCTTTCAATATTCTATAATAAAAACATGGCCATTGAGGAATAGCTGTATTCTTAACTCACTGAAACTACATTGTGTATAGTGAGTCCTTCAACTAACATCTTCTCTTATTAATATGTAAATTTTTAAAAAGATTTTATTTATTAGAGAGAGAGAGAGAGAGAGAGCATGAGTAAGGTGAGGGAAAGAGGAAGAGGGAGAAGTAGACTCTCCACTGAGTGGGGAGTCCAACATGGGGTTTGATCCCAGGATGCTAAGATTATGACCTGAGGCAAAGGCTGGCACTTAACCAACTGAGCTATCCAGGTGCCCCAATATATAAATGTTTCTAAATAAAAGTATGGATGCCTAAAATTTATGGCCATTAAACTACATTCCCATAATGTTATTTTAATAAAGAATCGGTCCTAATATAACTCCTATAGTTTTTATACATGTACCTTCTAGACCAATTTTGCAGAATCAAGGTATTTTTAGAAATGAAAGACTTCTACTTCCCATCCCACCACCTGGCAATGGTTTTCTGTGCCTCACTAAAGGACTTGCTGACATAGTCTGTGTGTTGAGTTCTTTTTTTGGGGGGCAGCTGTTTAAATTATAAGTATCTCTGATTTCTTGTAGAGAAAGGGTTGATGTGATGGTGAGGGGTTGAATTTCCCACTGAATCTTTAGAGATGGAAGTGGTTCCATTCTTTTTCCTTTTTTAAAGATAATTGAGTCAGCTGGATGCCAGTTAACCAGTTAAAGAGTAGTCATTTTCAAATTATTTCATTGAATTTTAAAATACTTGTAAACTGATTTATTTTAATCTTCAAATTTATCTCTTCATATACTTTTAGAGTTCTTATGCCCTATGATGGATATTCTGAGGCAACCCTTCTTTGTATCAATGTGATGATTTTTTTTTAAGATTATATATTTACCTGAGAGAGAGAGAGAGAGAGAGAGAAAGTATGCATGTGTGGGGAGAGGGTGAGAGGGAGAGAGAGAATCTCAAGCAGACTCCCCACTGAGCATGGAGCCCAACTTGGGGGCATGATCTCTGAGTGTTGAGATCATGACCTGCACTGAAATCGAGAGTCAGATGCTCAATCAGCTGAGCCACCCAAGTGCCCCTCAGTGTGATGATTTAACAAGAAATTCACATCTTACTTAACAGAAGATAGATTTATTTTTGCTTTGTTCATGTAAAATAGTCTCTGTGACATGGGAAAAACACTTGTAGAATAGTAGAACTGCTGACACTGTCATTTGGAAGAAGTTGTAGTTGTCTTAGAGACTGTATAGTATAGTGATTAAAGGTGCAGATGGCTAGATATGGATGCCAGCATCGCTGTGTACCAAGCTTCAAATGAGCTTTCTGAGAATGGGGATTGTGGTCGTACTTGCATCATAGGGTTTTTGTAAGGACTGAGTGAGCATATGGTTGGCATTTGGCAATTTTGTGCTATTAATATTATCAGCTGATTTTATACCAAAAGTAATATCGTTCCTCTCTTTCCCTCGCCCTATCTCTTTTTCTTGTGATGAACTTAGGTTTCGAGAATACAAAGCCATTGAAACTTTGGTGGGACTTTTAACTGACCAGCCTGAAGAAGTACTTGTGAATGTGGTTGGTGCATTGGGAGAATGTTGTCAGGAATATGAAAACCGTGTCCTTGTCCGGAAATGTGGTGGCCTTCAACCACTCGTAAACCTCCTTGTTGGAATAAACCAAACTCTTCTTGTCAATGTCACAAAAGCAGTTGGTGCTTGTGCAGTAGAACCTGAAAGTATGATGTAAGTAGCTTCACAACTGAAAGATTTTATTTGAGAGTGTTAGGGGAAATGCTCAGGTCATAATAGAATAGTGTCATCACTTAGAATTGGCGTGCATAAATGGTGAAAAAGTAAAATGGATTTACTTATAAATAACCACAAGATTATCAGTCATGAGTTACAGAGCCACATTGTTCCTTTGGATGAGCTGGAGGGCTGAGGCTGGGCATATTGGGAGGACTTAACATTCCCAGTAATTAATATCCCACCTGGAAACCTTCATATAATCAACAAAATTTTTCTCTGCTTCCTAAGGAAGAATTATCCATCTATCTAACTGAGACCCTAGGTAGTTCTAGGTAGCATTCTCACAATATCCTTGTTTCTCAATTCAATTCAGCAAACATATTTTAAGCACCTAACAAGTTAGCTGTGAACTAACAAGGGAAAGAGACAAAGAATTTTAAGCTGTGATCTTGTTCCTTAAGCAAATTTTTGTCTAATTAGGAAGAAAAGACTTAAATGTTGTACAACGTAAGAACAATAGCAAGATTATATAGAGATTATATATACATACATAAATATATATTTAAAAATATAAACATTTGTGTATAAATTAAATGTAAATGTATTTACATGAAATATGATGTGTGTGTGTGTGTGTGTGTGTGTGTGTGTGTGTGTGTGTGTGTGTGCAGAAAGGCAAGAATCCATATGGGCCAAATATTGTATGAGGGTTATCCGGAGAACCAGAACCAACAGGATGAGAAAGGTGGGAGGAGTAGGGGGGATAGATTTAAGGAATTGGTTCAGGTGATTGCGGAGGCTTGGCAAGACCCAAGGCTGCAGGCTGGAGACTCAGGAAAGAGCGGCATTTTGAGGTCAAAAGCAGTTTGCTGGCAGAATTCCTTCTTGCTCAGAGGAAGTCAGCCTTTTTTTCTACTAAGGCCTTCTGATTGGATGAGGCCCACTAAGTCATGGAGGATTATCTGCTATACTCAAAGTCCACCAATTTAAGTATCAATCTCATCCCAGAAAACACCTTCACAGAAATATGCAAAACAATGTTTGAGCAGGGGCGCCTGGGTGGCGCAGTTAGTTGATCACTTGACTCTTGATCTCAGCTCAGGTCATGATCTCAGGGTTGTGAGATCAAGTCCCACATCAGGCTCTATGTTGAGTATGGGTCCTGCTTGAGATTCTCCCTCTTGCTCTGGTCCCCCTGCTGGCATGTATGCTCCCTCTCTCTCTCTCTCTCTCTCTCTCTCTCAAAAAAATTTTTTTTGATCAAGTATCTGGGCATCCCTTAACCCAGCTAAGTTGACACATCAACATTAACCATCACATATCCACCCCTTGTCAACTTGGTACCCACTCATGCATCTCCTTAAACCATACTTAATCTCCATAGAAAGATAATAACAAGGCCATATTCCTGCCTACCACTATACAACTATCCAGTGTACCACTGAAAATGCACTTAGCCCTTTTCTTAGAAGAGGAAGCAAAGTTCTTGGATGATGTTTATTCTTTTCCTTGATATTCTATAAATACACTGATGTAAAGTTCATCATACTTAAAAACTATGATAGAAAGTTAATGTCTCATTTACATGATAAGAGGATAAGAGGGAAGAAAAGAAACACACACACACACACACACATAATCCATAACAAAATAAGGAGTATTTGTGACAATCACAGTACTTATTCTGTAACCGGCCATGTGGTCATAGCTTGTATTTACAACTACCTTCTTTCATGACCCATTCCATATTCCCTTTGCTTTCAGCAAGCACTTTAGCTGGTTGTGGTTCTTTACCTGGTGGGGTAACCCAAACCTTCATTCCTGAAGGTCTGGGCCATTAGTATTCCTGCCTAGAGTGGGTTGTTACAGTTTTCCATCTACCTTAATCACAGGGCATGGTAATACTTAAGAGATGCCCTGAGGGATCTCCTGTTTTCCAGATATAGTCTTCTTTACCTCCATTGTGGAGTAGCAGTCCCTTGATAATTGGGATCAGTCACCCCAGCCAACATAGTAACTCCCTCCATTGCTTATTGATATAGAGGCACGGGGAGGCCAGAGTGCCTGGGAGGCAGGTTTAACTTTCAATTCAGTGTAACCACTGTTGTGTCTCCTAGTGGAAGCATTCCTCCCTGTGGGACAAAGACCTCCAAACCAGCAAAGTATAAGGTCACAGGAACAGGAAGCAAAAAATTTGCTAGTGGATCAGTCACTAGGGGTAATAGTGAGTCATTTCCATTCCCTGATTCCTAGACCCATGAATCCTGGCTATGTATGAAAGAACACCAAGTTATTTGGCAATTGGTTAGCTCTATTGGCCTATCCTATATAATCCCAGAGATCTGACAACCTTCCTTCATTTCATCTTTTTCTGTCCACTTCAGTCCAGGAGAGCAGTGTTTATTAAGATGGTTGATTGGATCCATGAGTCACACCTATAATCTTTTAATCATATGACTCTCCTATGTATCTCCCATATCATTTCATTCTGATTCACTCCTTCATTCAGCTCTTCAGTATGTATGACCAGGCACCCAGGGCTGCTGTGTAAGGATATATCCTGCACAACTCTAGGGAGCACCATTCCCGTGGACGTATACAGAGCATCATACTTTGGGGCCATACATAAAACCCTGTGGAAATGTATTATTTCCTATCTATTTTACCATTTGGTACCAGAAGCTTTTACCCTATGCCAGTCGTCTCTGGTAGTGCCCTCTTCCTTCTCACTTTCCTGGCTTTTGTGATTCATTTGTGTTCATGAAGGTCCTCTTCCTTCATGGGAAGCCTGCAATTCTAAGACAGCCCTGAAACACTGTTAATGTGAGTCTCATCTCACTGCATATCTGGAATAAAAGTACTAAAGCCTCTATAATTCTTTTTGGATTTGGCTTCTGGAACCTTAGGCTCAGGGATTTCAGGCACCAAGGAACACTAGCTGTACTCATGATAACTTCAAGGAAAGAAGGGCTTATAAAACAGTTTTCTATTGTATTTCTCTTTCGGAAAAACACATGGTGTTCAGTAGCACATGATAAACACTTGTCAGTATTGGGTTTATGTATTTCTTTTGATCTTTGGCTCTTGCTTACTTTTTGTCTCTCACATCTGCCAATGACACCAGCTGCCTCTGAACTTGTTTTGAATGTATCCTCCTGCTCTCTGCCTTTAGTTGAGGTTCTGGCATCTGTTACCTGGACAATTGAAGCAGGTCCTATTTGGTCTCATCTCACATCTCTCCCCTTCCACACCTCCCTGCATGGCACTGAAATTTATTCTTCCAAACTGTAGGTCTGATAGGGTTGTTTTCTTGGCCTAAAGAACTATCAATGCCCTCTCAAGCTTTGAAAACCCAACCTAAGTTCCTTACCCTGGTATTCAAAGCATTTGCCTCCTGGCCCCTTTCTACCTCTCAAGCTTCATCTTGAAAGTAGAGTGTATAATGTATATATGTATATAGTAACCATCAATTTTTCCCTATAGTGAAGAGTCTGTTTCTTGGTTTGTCTCTCTCTGTATTTTTTCCTTTATTATTTGTTTCGTTTCTTAAATTCTACATGAGTGAGAATATGATATTTGTCTTTCTCTAATTTCACTTAGCATTATATGCTTTAGCTCCATCCATGTCATTGCAAATGGTAAAAATTGTATTCTTTTTATGGCTAAATAATATTCCATTGTGTGTATCGGGGTGTGTGTGTGTGTGTGTACACTTGGGCTTCTTCCAGTAGTTTGGCTATTGTAAATGCAATAAACATAAAGGTTCATGTATCACTTTGAATTAGTGTTTCTGTATTTTAGAAGTAAATACTCAGTAGTGTGATTCCAGGATCATAGGGTTAGCTCTATTTTTAACTTTTTGAGGAACCTCCATACTGCAGAGTTGCACCAGTTTGCATTCGCACCAACACTGCAAGAGGGTTCCTGTCTCCACATCCTTGCCAGCACCTGTTGTTTCACATGTTACTGATTTTAGCCATTCTGACAGGTGTGAGGTGATATCTCATTGTGGTTTTGATTTGTATTTCCTTGATGCCAAGTGATGTTGAGCATGTTTTCATGTGTTTGTTGGCCATCTGTATGTCTTCTTTGAAGAAATGTCTGTTCATGTCTTCTGCCTATTTTTAAATTGGGTTATTATTTTTTTTGGCTGTTGAGTTGTATAAGTTCTTTATATATTTTGAATACTAACCTTTTATTGTGGATCTGTCATTTGCAAATATCTTCTCCCATTAGGGTGGTTGCCTTTTAGTTTTGTTGATTGGTTCCTTTGCTATGCAAAAGCTTTTTATTTTTATTAAGTCCCAATAGTTTATTTTTGCTTTTGTTCTCCTTGCCTCAGGAGACATACTTAGAAAGATTTTGCTATGGCCGGTGTCAGAAATTACTGCCTGCACACTCTTCAAGGATTTTTAAAAATATTTTATTTATTTATTCATGAGAGATACACACACAGAGAGAGAGGGAGAGGCAGAGACACAGGCAGAGGGAGAAGCAGGCTCCATGCCAGAAGCCCGATGTGGGATTCAATCACAGGACTCTGAGATCACACCCTGAGCCAAAGGCAGACTGCTCAACCGCTGAGCCACCCAGACGTCCCTCTTAAAGGATTTTTATGGTTTCAGGTCTCACATTTAGGTCTTTCATCCATTTTGAGCTTACTTTTATGTATAGTATAAGAAAGTGGTCCAGTATCATTCTTTTGCATGTAACTGTCCAGTTTTCCCAACACCATTTGTTGAAAAGACTGTCTTTTCCCATTGCATATTCTTTCCTCTTTTGTCAAAAACTAATTGACCACATAAGTATGGATTTATTTCTGGGTTTTCTGTTCTGCTCCAAGAATAAATAACAAATATATTGAATTCCATTCATATAGGTTAGAATTCATTATTGCAAAGCCCCTCCTTCTATTCTGTATCTCTGATTTAATGATTTCCACATAAGTCATTACCAGGTTATCTAGTTGACCTGTAAAAATTACTTTTAAATGTCATCATTACATTACTTTTACAACAGGCCTTCAAACTCTTTTTAATATAACTATATTAGGCAAATTGTTATATTGATTTTTCAGTTGAACCCATTCAAGGAAAAGCCAGAGAAAACAGCTACATTTTTTTTAATTAAGATTTATTTATTTGACAGAGAGAACACAAGCAGAGGGAACAACAGGCAGAGGAAGAGGGAGAAGGAAGCTCCCTGCTGAGAGGGAGCCCAATGCAGGACTCAATCTAAGGCTTAACCGACTGAGCCACTTGGGGACCCCATATAGTTTTCTTATTCTGAATCTTAACATAGGTTTTGAAGCAACAAAATGTAATGAAAGAACAACTCAGTAATAAACAGCAAGCCTCAAGGACTTTCTGACTGAGTTGAGGAGACAGACAAGTAATTTTACTATGTTAGAGTAGATAATGAAATGGCTATAAACAAACATTATTTGTAAATATACAGTACTAGTTTGAATAGCTTTATGCAACATTTGACTTCTGGTTAATATGAAAACTACAAAAAAAGAGAAGTAGGAAAAAGGTATGTCCTCTCAAACAAGGAAATGCCACAGTTCCAAATCTTAAATGTAAAACACACCTGAAAAATGTAGGTAAATTACTGACCTGTGTGTAATATGTTGACAGCTAACACATGCTGCTTCATATCTCGAGATTTCCCCCCAAATAAGTGTCATGGTCATGAAATGTATAGCCAACCTTTTTTTTTCTTCATAACAGAGACTAGGGGAGTAAATAGGCCTTGGAAGAAGTGAGGAATTTCCCATCAGAGACCTAGTTTTGCACGTAAAACACCAGAAGTGGAGCCTAACGAAAAGTCATATGTACATGTTATTTTATATTGTCTACAGCAGTCTTCTAGCCCAAGCAGACTGTTGGAGACCCCTTGGAGTGAAAAGAATACTAGAGACTATGACTGCTGGATTGCAACACAATGAAGCTATAAATTTTTAGAGATTTGGAGTAAGCCAGATTGACTGTTTGAATGCTCAAAACTGAATGAAAGAGATGTGTTCACAAGGCAAAGAGAATAGCAGATTTTTGTAGGATTTTGAGGTAATTCCATCATAAAAAGAAACAGATAGATTCAGACAAAAAATTTCCCTACAATCACAAGGCTATTAAGACAGTATACTCCCTCATAATAAAGGAGCCAAAAGAAATTACATAAAATTTTACAAAAAGACTTTATAAGACAACTTAAGTTGTTATGACAAACTAGTTGTCAGAGCTCAGAAGAGAAATAAAAAAATTATTGAACTTAAAGTCTGAATAGATGCAAAAGAAGTGTGATAGACACAACCAAAAACACCATCAGGCAAGTGGTATATAGGAAATGTAAAATGAAATGAAGAATATATTAATATTACAATAGGGAAATTGGTAAATATGGAACCCAAGGAGACCCAACTTAAACATAATGGATATTCCTTAAGAAGAGGCTAGAACCAGTGGAATATGATCTTAATTAAAGATAACAATAGAAAAAAATTTTATGTGATTCTGTAGACCAAAAGACCCAACAAGACCTTAGTAATATTGATACAGAATAGCCTACAGTAATGCATCCTGATAAATCTACTTGTATCTCAAAAGTAAAGGAAAAAACAAATATATCTAGGCAAAAGAACAAACCATGAGGACAAAATGCCTTCATATTCCTCCACAACTTCTTTTAAGGTCAAAAAACATTAATTAAAGGATCAAATCCCACAGATTAACATTGTGAGGTAGAAAAAAAATATTACCCAAGAATTTCACATCCAGCCCAGTTGTTCTTCAAGTGTGAAGGTAGTAGCACATTCTCAATCATGCAAGGATTCGGTAAACATAGTACTAGATCTTCTTGAAAAAAATTGCCAATTACAGAAAGTCAATCAAGAAATTAAAGTATTTTAAAACAGCGAACTAGGGATCCCTGGGTGGCTCAGCGGTTTAGTGCCTGCCTTTGGCCCAGGGCACGATCCTGGAGTCCTGGGATTGAGTCCCATGTCAGGCTTCCGGCATGGAGCCTGCTTCTGCCTTCTCCTGTGTCTGCCTCTCTGTCTCTTTCTATGTCTATCATGAATAAATAAATACAACAGCAAAATATGGCTAAAATGTATCAGTAGAGACCATTGAGTTTCTTTAAATATTAAACTAAGGAAATAATGGAGGAGTTATCATTGGAGGAATCATACTATTTTATAGATACTAATGATAATAATTTAACAATACAACTATCTGATAAAAATAAAACAAATACAAGATAAGTGAGTTATCCTCTTTCACATAAATGAATCAGTAGATACTGTATACAACCTTCTCTTATCTGTTTATCATCTATGCATTCATTTTCTCTGTCTATCCATCCTGTTTAGCTTTAGGCATAAAGAAATGTCCAGAATCATTTACATTAATTATCAATGATCATTATTTCTGAAAGACAGGATTTGGGATCACTTCTTATTTTCTTCTTTATATGTTTCTATATAGTCTATATGATAAATACATATCATTACAAAATTAAAGTTCTTGTTTAATACCTTTCACAATCCCCTTTTATTCTGGGGCGCCTGGGTGGCTCAGTCAGTTAAGCATCTGATTCTTGGTTTCCGTTCCGGTGATGATCGCAGGGTCCTGAGATGGAGCCCTGCATCAGCTTCCCGCAGTCAGCATGCAGTCTGCTTGAGATTCTCTCTCTCCCTCTGCCTCTCCCCCCTCAAATAAATAAATAAATAAATCTTTTAAAAAACCGTAGATTCTGGAACCATTGCTTGGATGCCAGTCTTATCACTTACCAACTATGTTTCCTTTGGCAAATTATTAAACTACTTGATGTCTTGGTTACAACATATATAAAATGGGAATGGTAAGGATACCTATCTCATTGGATTGTTGTGATGACTGTGTTAATTAATATGTGTAAAGTACTTATGTAATAAGTACTGGGTAAATGTTCATGTAGCAGTGGGTTCGATTAATAACAATTTAAAATGATAATACGTAAATAGAAAATTAAAGTCAGACTGTCTAGTATCTGTACTCATCTACAGATGAATTCCTTGTTTCTATGTTACTTTTGCATCAAATTAATCATGCTATTTAATTTGCTTTAAGTTGAGAACAAGTGGCCCCTAAATGGGGAATAACTCACTTTAAACTCTCACCTGCAATTAGAAGCTTGGAGGCTGTGGCATTGATATGTAAATAGGCAATTACAATTCAGGCCTTTGCATCATGCTAATACATTTACTTTTTGTTTGAAAGTTGACTGAAAGTTACAAGGTTTTAAGTATAACATGAGACAGAGGATCATGTTAAGGGATCATTGTAGGCCAGAGGTGAAGGTGGCTTAAACTAAGCCAGTGGAATATAATATAATAAAAAATAAAGAAATTGACAGATTAAAGAGATATAAAGGGGAAGAATGAATAAAACCCGGTAAATGATTAAACATGAGTTCTAAAGAAGAAGGAGTAGTGATGGATAATATTTAGGATTCTTTTTTTTAATTGAATAAATTTGATGTGTCACATTATGTGAGTGTAAGATGTACAGTATGTTGCTTTGATATCATATGCATATTTAGGTTTCTGACTTTGGCAACTAGATAGATAATGGTACCACCACTTACTGACATGGGGGATATAGGTACAGTACTAGTGAAGGAAGAAGGAACTTGACTAGGGGAGGAATGAAATCAACTTGTTCATCATTATAGTACCTAACACAGTCCAAGGCTCAGGGTAGACACCCAACAAACATTTCTTATGGAATGGATGGTGAATTCGGTTACAGTTGGGTGGACACTGAGGTTCCCATGGCATGTTCATGTGCTGATGGCGACCAGTTATTGGATTTAGTCGTGTCTAAAGCTCAGGATAGAGATGCAGGTTAGACATAGTGTCATAATATTTGGTAACTGAAGTCATAGCTATACATGAGAGATTGTGAGGATGAAAGCAGAATGAACAGGATCCTACTTGAACCTGATCTTTCAGGGAGAAGCAATGTACAGGAAGTACCTATAAAGAAACAGAAGAATCAGCAAGAGTTGTGAGGGAAATTAAATGAGTTATTGAAAAAAAAGAAAGAAAGAAAGGAAAGAGAACATTTAAAAGAGCAAAAGAGTTCAAAACTGTCACATTCTCTGAGAAGGCCTCATAAGATAAAGACAAAATTGTCCTTCCTTGTGCAACAAGGGGTTGATGGATCCTTTTGTACTCTTAAATACGGTTTTCCCACAAATGTTTTTATAAACGCACTAAGGTGGTTTCAGAAAACAGTGTTTTGAACTTGGTAAGAATCCAAACAGCATTGCTCTTGGCATCATATTTCAGGCATGGCTGTTCTTGCTAGATTTGTAGGATTTATTGCATCTTTGAGCTTTCAGGTAAATGGTAAGGAAATGACAAACAAATATCTCTCCCGCATGTGAGTCTGATATAATTCATTATTTTAATGACTAGCAGTTTTATGTTTTAGTGATTTGTCTGTGGCTGTGGCTGTGGCTAAGGCTTAGGTCACATAGCAGGATAAACATATACTCATAGCACAGTTTTATGAACTTTGTGCAATAGAATGCATAAGCAGTTCTCCCTTTTAAATAAGAATCAGAAACATCTTAATAATAACAATTTGGCTACTGAATCAAAAATGATTTTTGAGAAACCAATGATTTCATAAAACTCTATTGGCTTTTTTCAGTACTTCAGATGACTGCTTTTAGAAACTCAATATGAATTATTTCATATTAATTATGCCCTTGCCCAGGAGCTAAAATGGAACAGCATTCTGACATACAAAGTTCGTGAAAAAGTAGATTTTTTGTGCTGAATTTTCTCTTCTTGTTGACTTAATATCTACTTGAAATGTACAAAATTCATCTGGAAGTAATCTGGCTTTCAGGTATATGAAATCACACCAACATTGCAAAAAAACACTTGCAGTTTGCGAAATGTAATTTTCTATTAAAAGACTGTAAAAATCCAAAATAAAAAGCATAGAAGCTTAAAACTTAATAAATATCCATGATTTATTTTCTACGTCAGGATCTTAACTTTTTAAAAACATTTTTTAAACTTTTTTTTAAGACTTATTTATTATTCATAGAGACAGAGAGAGAGAGAGAGAGAGAGAGAGAGAGGCAGAGACATAGGCAGAGGGAGAAACAGGCTCCACACAGGGAGCCCAACGAGGGATTTGATCCCGGGACTCCAAGATCACGTCCTGGGCCAAAGGCAGGCGCTAAACCACTGAGCCATCCAGGGATCACCTAACTTTTATAGTAGCACCAGACTTATGGAAAAGTTGCAAAAATAGAGAGATTTCCCATATACCCTTTATCCAGCTTCCCTTAACATCCTCCATAACCACAGTGAAATTATAGGACTCTTTGTTGAAGTGTAGATTTTTCACTTTGAAGAGTAAAGTTTCCTTAATGTGGATTTTGTGCATTTTTGTTCAGGTCATTCCTAAGTATTTCATCTTCTTTGTTGATGTTATATATGGTTTTTTTCCTGCCATTATGTCCCTCAATTAATTGTCTCTATGAACACTATTAAATTTTATATATTAATTCTATATGGAGCTATCTTACAGAATGCTCTCATTATTTGAGTTCATTTTATTATTAACTGTCTAAGCACAGTGGTTGACACACTGTAGCCCATGGTCCAAACCCTTTCTTTATAAATAAAGTTTTATTGGAACACAGTCACACTCATTTATTTATTACTGTCTTTGGCTGCTTTTTGGCTACAATGGCAGGGTTGAATAGTTGCAACAGAGACTGAATGACCCACAAAACTAAAATACTATCTACCTGTTTACAGAAAAATTTGCCGACTTCTGCCCTAGGGTATTCCAGAGAAAATTTTATCTCTTCTTTAGAAGTTCTTTAAATTGATTTCTCTTGTCTGATTTCATTAACTAATTTCCTAGCATAATACTGGATAGTTGTATAGTTAGTGGTCTTCTTTGCCTTTTTTCCTGATTTTAGTGGAAGTGCCTCTAGTATTTTTATAGCAAGTAAAATAACATCTTGAGAACTAAATTATATATTTTATCATCTTAAAATTCAAATTAAATTAAAAATCAATTTCTATTTTAAAGTGTTGTTTTTAATCAGAAAAGTATTTAATTTTTGTCAGAGTGTTCGAACATTTATGGAAATAATCATTATGATTTTTCCCTTTTATGTGCTCATATGGCCTTAAGCGGGTTTCTAAACACTGAACCAACCTTGCATTCCAGAAATTGTTTCATTTGGTTATAATGTACTGTTTTCTTAGTGTAGTATCTGCTTTTGTTTCCTAATATTTTATTTTCTTTTTAATGAAATGAGTGACGGTCATTGGCTTGTTTCTTTTTTTTTTTTTTTCTTTTCTGTCAAGTCTAGGTATCAATGTTGTACCTGCTTCACAAAAGGAATTAAGTCTTCTTTCATTTCTTTACTCTGGAATGATTTATTGATCAATGAGACCACCTAGACTTTAAAGGTTCAATAGAAGTCTACTGTGCAATCAAATGGCCCTACTATGTGTGTGTGTTATTAGTTCCTTATTAGCTTTCTCTAGTTCTTCTATAGAATCTCTTTATCCTCCCTACTCTAATGGTCATTTATGGCAATCTGCATCTCCTTGTAAAATGTTCAATTTCATTGTATGACAGAATTTATTTGAGTAAGTGGTCTACAAAGTCATATCTTATGATTTTTAAATTTTGTCTTTTTAATGGTATATATATATATTTGTGTGTGTATATATATATATATATATATATATTTGGTGTATATATATTTTTTGGTATATGTGAGCTTTCATCTAGTATTTTCCTGATCAAATTATCTGGTTATTCTATTTTGATTTTTTTAAATTGTTTAATTCTAAAAAAAACCCAGGGTGCCTGGGTGGCTCAGTTTTAAGCATCTGGTCATGATCTGGGGAAGGTCATGATCTGGGGTTCTGGAATCAATCCCCACATCAGGCTCTTTGCTTAGCAGCGAGTCTGCTTTTCCCTCTCCCTCTGCCTCTGTGATCTCTCACTCTTTCTCTCACAAATTATTTTTTTTTATCTTTATTAATTCCTTGTTGCTTTCTTTTGGTGTATTTTGTAACTTTTTTTCTAATATTTTGAGCTAGGAAGTTATTTAGTTTCATTACTGTTTAAATAATAAAAGTAATTTGTGCATGAATTTTCCTCTGACATGATTTAAATATCTCTTGTATAGTTGATACGTAGTGATTTCATTATCATCATTTTTTGGAAATCCTTTTATATCAGTTTTTATTTTCCTTTTAGCCCAGGAATTGTTTAATAGATTTTTTTTGTTATTCTACAAGGAAGAACTTTTTAATTTTTTGTTTTGTTAGCTATTTCTCAATATAAAGGCATCACCCACTTTTTGAAAGTTAACATTATGCCACATCATGTTTTTGAAAGATCTACATTAGTACCTGTTCTCACTAACCAAAAGAAATCTGAAGATTTTTGCTTTTTTTAAAGATTTTATTTATTTATTAATGAGAGACAGACGGAGAGAGAGAGAGAGAGAGAGAGAGAGACAGAGACAGAGAGAGACAGAGAGAGAGAGAGAGAGAGAGAGAGAGAGAGAGAGGGAGAGACACTGGCAGAGGGAGGAGCAGGCTCCACGCAGGGAGCCCGATGTGGGACTCAATCCCGGGACTCCAGGATCATGCCCTGGGCCAAAGGCAGGCACCAAACTGCTGAGCCACCCAGGGATCCCAAGATTTTTGCTTTTATGGAAAAAAGGCAAAAAGCAAAAATAGCATTCAGCATTCATTTCTCAGTGAGCCCTTACAGAGGTAGTGTGCATTCCAAGCAGTGAGAGTGGCAGTGTCAAGCTCCTTTCCTGGGTACTGCTCTCAGCATCAAGCCACCATAGCTTTGAACTATGTCTTGTGAGCATCTGTGTTTTATCTCAATATTGTGCATCCATTAGCAAGATGTGTCCTAAGATGTGTCCTTGCTCTATTCCCTTTTGGCTAATGAAAAGTTTCATAGGAACACTTTAATTTTGGGTAGCAGGAGAAGCTTGTACTATGTTTTGGTCTGGGCTAATTTTTCAATTTCTACTTTTTATGGAAGTTAGTGATTTTTTACAAGCTTATACAAAGTAAATTTTTGCACAGCATCTTGGGATGAAAATGTATTCTATGTCAACAGAATGTAGAGTTTGATGTATATTATGTTACTTAGCTTTTATCTCTACTTAGCGTTGTTTGTACACTTAAGCTGTGTTATACTAAAAATAGTATAATAAAGCCTTTTATCAGTAGTGTGCTTCTATCTGTATCTTCTTACATCTTATATAGTTTTTACTTCTTAAAGGCAAGTTCTATATAGTTTGGCACATAAATGTTTTTAATAGTCGTTAATTTTGGCTTTTAATATTACAAGGGCTATTCTCTGCTTTGTTTAATGAATTTGGGCTTGATTTCTACTTTGTCTGATATCAGAATCTTTACTCCTGCTTTCTTATTTTTTGCATTTTCTTGGGATATCTTGGCCTACCCTTTATTTTTAGCCTTTTTTGAATAATTTTCTTTTAAGTATTCCCTTTTAAAATAGTATATAGATGGGTCTTGCTTTGCAAGCCAAATTAAGAATATTTGCTCTTCTTCTCTTTTTTTCAGTGAGAGAGAGTGGGGTGTGAGACAGAGTGAGAGGGAGAATCTTTAGCAGACTCTATGCCCAGTGGGGGCCTGACTCACAACTCTGAGATCATGATCTGAGCCAAAATCAAGTTTTGGACACTTAACCACCTGAGCCACCCCAGGCACCCAGGATACTTGTTCTTTTAATGAATTGAATGCAGTCACACTTGTTGATATGACTGATACATTTGGTCTCAACAATGTAATAATATTTCATAATCATATTTTATTATATTTGCTGCTGCTTTTCAAAAAGATTTGTAGGGATCCCTGGGTGGTGCAGCGGTTTGGCACCTGCCTTTGGCCCAGGGCGCGATCCTGGAGATCCGGGATCGAATCCCACTTCGGGCTCCCGGTGCATGGAGCCTGCTTCTCCCTCTGCCTATGTCTCTGCCTCTCTCTCTCTCTGACTATCATAAATGAATAAAAAATTAAAAAAAAAAAAGATTTGTAGTCTTTGCTAGTTTTTGTTGTTACTTAGAAAGCTTTGCATTCTTGTTTTATTCTAGTCATTGTCCTGTACCTGTACATTTTTCTACTGCCCTCTTTTTCCTTTCTGTTATGTCATATTTTGCTGCTTAGTTCCTCAGTTTTTACTGGTTATCTTTTAACTCCTATTTATTCTCTATATAATAGTAAGTGTATTCTGTTTTTTCTTTCCCTCTTTCTTTTCCTTCCCTTTACCTTTTTTTTTTTTTAAAGTAGGCTCATGACCCTGAGATCAAGATCTGAGCTTAATTCAAGAGTCAGATGATTAACTGGCTAAGCCACACAGGTGCCCCTTTACCTCCCATTTTTTAGTGCATTATTTCTACTTTGTCAAAACATATAATATTTGAACATTATTGTGTTCTTGTTTAGTCATATATATGTGTACATACACACGTGTACACACACTAATCAGTTTTTGCTGAAGTTTTTATCATATTTTAATTGTTTGGAATTCATCCTGTAGTAAAATCTTCATAAAGGATTCATGGGTGCAGAATTCCATAAGGTTTCAAATGTTTTACTTTTTTCTAATTTTTAGAGATATGATTGACAGTTTTAAAATTGTGTATATTTAAGGTATACAACGTTGTGTTTGATATAATGTACCTTGTGTAATAATTCCACAATCAAGCTAATTAGTGTATTACCTCACACAGTTATTCATTTATTTGGGTGTATGATAAGAACACTCAAGATATCAGTATACATTATTATTAGTCTAGTTACTGTTCTGTACCCTAGATCTCTGGAACTTAGGTACTTTAAAACTGAAACATTGTACATTTGACCCATTTCCTCCACCTAGCCCTGGTGACCACCATTACATTCTGTTTCTCTAAGTTCAACTTTGTAAAAAAGTTTTTTAGTTCCAGTATAGTTGACCTAGAGTGTTATATTAGTTTCAGGTGTACAATATAGTGATTCAACACTTCTATACATTATTCAATGCTCATCACATAAGTGTACTCTTTAATCCACATTACCTATTTTACCCATCCCCCCTTCCACTTCCTCTCTGGTAACCATCTATTATTCCCTATGGGTAAGAGTCTGTTTCTTGGTTTGTCTCTCTTTTTTTACCCTTTGTTCATTTGTTTCTGAAATTCCACATATGAGTGAAATCATATGGTATTTTTATTTCTCTTATTTTGCTTAGCATTATTCCCTTTAACTCCATCCATGTTGTTGCAAATGGCAAGATTTCATTCTTTTTATGTCTGAATAGTATTCCATTGTACATATATACCACATCTCTTCCATTTATCTATCAATGGACATCCAAGTTCAACTTTTTTAGATTCCACATATAAGTGATATCATGCAATATTTGTCTTTCTGTGTCAGGCTTATTTCACTTAGCATAATGTCTTCCAAATCCATCCATATCACAAATAGCAGTATTTCTTTTTTAAGGCCAAATAACATTCCATTATTTATATATATACTCACAATTTCTACTCATCTACTGATGGACACCTAGGTTGTTTCCATATCCTGACTATTATGAATAATGCTGTAATGAATGTGAGAGTGCAAGTATCTCTTTGAGATACTGAATTTCCTTCCTTTGCATATATACCCAAAAGTTGGATTGCTGGATCATACAATAGTTTATTTTTCATTTTGGGGGGAACCTTTATATTGTTTTCCATAATTACTGTACCAACTTACATTCCCACCAACATCGTGCAAGGGTTGTCTTTTCTCCACATCCTTGCAAACATTTTTTATCTCCTGTCTTTTGGGGAATAGATTTTTTAAGGAGTGAGGCAATAGTTCATTATAGCTTTGATATGCATTTTCCTGATGATTAGTGATGTTGAGCTGGTTTTATATACCTGTTGTCCATTTGTAGGTCTTTTCTGAAGAAATGTCTGTTCCTTTGCCCATTTTTTAAATAAAGGTGTTTGTTTGATTGCTACTGACTTATATGAACTCCTTATATATTTTGATTTTTAACTCCTCAGTTTATGGTTCACAAATATTTTCTCCTATTCCATAGATTGCCTCTTTGTGTAACTATTTCCTTTGCTGTGCAGACACACATGTGAATACCCACTGAAGCTATTTTCCTATGAATACTCAGAGGACAGCCTTGCTAGATATAAAATCTTTTATTCCCACTTTATTCACTGAAGTAAAAAAAAAATGCACCATTTTTTACTTGCTTCATAGCTTTTTTTTTTTTCTTGGAAGTCTGATTCTAGTCTAATTCTTTTATCTTTGTAAGTCATTTGATCTTTTTTTCTGGAGGCCTTGAGATTTTGAGGGAAGAGGGGTCTTTAGAAAACAATATTTTTATAGGTTTATCTCATAGTTGATTGCTAACTATTTGGTTAAACTGAAATAGAATTAATACAGGAAAGGCAGAAGGATAAATGCCTTTCCTTTCTTCGAAAAAAAGTCAAATTTCAGATATCTGAATTGTTAGGAGCCCTAGCAAACTCCAGTAGTGACAGTAAGGGCTATTTTGGGGATTTATTATGAACTCATGGGTTTTCATGATTTACTTCAGTCTCTACTGTTCTTTTATATGAAATGCCTGGCATACAGAATTCAAAACCTGCTAAAATCCTAATGTCCTAATAATGAATTATTTTTCATTACTTCAAAATAACCTTAAAATCTAAAGGTCGACTTTCAAATATAAGTGCTTACCCATAAGAGTTAAATTTCATTTTCTTTAGAAGATAAGAAAAGAGTGTTTCTATTAATATTCAGTAAATACCCAAGACTTTCAGAAATTTTAAGGAGCAATCTACCTAAATAATGTACTAATTTCCTGTAATTTATTCTATAAAATATTTTCCTTCCACACATTGTAAAATAAACATTTGCTGAACTGATTGTTACATGGTATAGTGTTATGTGATCATGTAATGAAAGACTCTTTTTATAAAACATGTACACAAGGATAGAATTAAAACTTACCATGGAATCTGTAACTCTAAATTTCCTGTCTTCTGTGGTTTAAACATAATTATGTTGCATTTACATAGTTTTTTCTTATTTTTACATTGGGTTTATTTGTTCTTTTTAAAAGAGGGGAAAAAGTAAAGCTACGCTTGTTTGTATACAAAAGAGATTTAATCTCTTTGTGGCTGCCCAAATATTTCTTTTACCACAGAACCAGTCTTTTGACCTTTTAGGGTTTATGCAAGACGTAAAATAGAGTATGTTTTATATATTTGTATCACTAAGAACATTTTTCCTGCTTTTCACGTTTTCTTTTTTGTTGTTTCTCATCTACATACTTTTAAAAGCACATGGATTTGCCTGATAACAAATGACAAATGCAAAGTAATTACGTGAATAATTTCATCTTCTGAATCTTCATTTTCTCATTTTAAAACAAGCTGTAGGGATTTTTGATTTGAAGATGATGTGGATTCTATTTATTCATATTATATATTTTATCCAGTTGTGATGTGTGCTTAGTTTAACACTGAATTAAATGAGCTGTTCAGTACCATTTCTTGTGATAGAAAGAATATATATCTGTGTATGGAAATTAAAACGCATTTTCAAACATTTATTTTGAGGAATGTAATATGTATAAAGGAAAGTACATGATGCAAATGTACATATTTGTAATGTACTGAAAAGGGAAGACTCCTATAACTGCAACCCAAGCCAAGAATATTGTCATTACCCTAAAAACTCCCTGGCTATTCCTCCTTACCGCAAGGTATCCACTGCCACCTCTCTTCACTCCGGGGAGCTCCCTTCTCTTGCCTTTTATGGCATTTCATATCTTGCTTTTGTTTTCATAATTCTTGAGAATGCCTCCTTGTATAGCTCAGTCCTGTCTCTACTTGGAAACAAATGGAAGCATAGTATGTATTTGTTTTGTCTGACTTTTTTTGTTCAAAATAATAGGTTATTTTAACACTTAATAAATGTTGTTAGGAACCTATCTAGTCAATTTGGGAGAGTGGAAATCCTAATAATATTGAGACTGCCAATCCACTAATATGGCATATGTCTCCATTTATTTAGGTCTTCTTTAATTTCAGTGACTGTTTAATATAGTTGTATATATTCAAGTATATCTTTGAGTATTCTTACAACCTTGTTAACTTTATTCTTTCTAATAAATTTTTATAGATTTTTTAAGGGTTTTTTACATATAGAATTATGTTATCTGCAAATAATGAGAATTTACTCTTTTCCCCCAATCTTTATGCTTTTTATTTCTTTTCCTTTGTTGAACAGGCCAGGACCTCTGTTACAGTGAGGTGAGCACATACATCTGTGTGCTGTCCTGAACTTGGGGAGAAAACATTCCATTTCTTACTGTTATGTATGCTACTAGTTGTAGGTTTTTTGTGGATGCCCTTTATCAGATTGAGGAAGTTCATTTATTCCCAGTTTGTTTTGGAGTTTGTTTTTTAAATCATAAATAGGTTTTGAATTTTGTAAAATGCTTTTTCTACAGCTTTTGAGAGTATCAGATAAATTTTCTTTGTTCTATTAACAACAAGGTGAATTTCATGAATTGATTTTTGAAGGTTGAGTCAAAGATTGAGTCAACCTTCCATTTTTTGGGTAAAATCACTGAGCATGTTATATTACCCTTTTCATTTATTCTTGGATTTTATTAGCTGGTGTTTCATATTCTATGTTTATATTGATGAGGTATGTTGGTTTATATTCTTCTTGTAATATTTTTGTCGAGTTTTAGCATATGGATTATGCTGGCCCTATAAACAAGTCAAAAGATCATCTTTCCTTTCTGTTTTCAAATAGAATTTGTGTAGGATTATATCTTAAATGTTTGATAGAATTCACCAGCAAAACCATCTGGACTTGGAGTTCTTTGTGGAAAGGACTTTTGTTGATGATGATTTATTTGTATCTGATGGTGTTAAAGGTAATTATGTGTCTTTAATAAATATGGTACTGTTTAGATTTTCCATGTCTTTTTGGACCAATTATGTCATTTGTTTCTCTCAATATATTTGTTTTCATTTAAGTTCAGTTAATTGGCACAAAGTTATTTATAATGTCCTTGTATTATTATTTTTATCGTTTTATCAGTTGTACGTTCTGTAATGATAGTAATATGTGTTCTCTCTCTTTTTGTGTCTCTTTTTTTATCAGTCCCTGATGCAGCTCAAGGACCATTTTTAATAACATGTGAGTTAAAAATGGTTTTTACATGTTAAATATTTACAAAACAAAGACTATGCAACAGAGATCATATGCTGCCTCCAAAGCCTACAATACTCACTGTTGTCTCCTTTCATAAGAAGTTTGTCAACTGTTACTTTAGTGGATTATCAGTATTATTCATCTTCTTTTTATTATTTTATTTTACTCATCTCAGGTTTAAGTTTTTGCTTTTTCTGCTCTCTTGAAGTAAAAGCTGTGATAGTTTACATTACAGGTCCATTCTTTGCCACTGTGGGCATTTAAAGCTATTATATATTTCCCTCTCAGTACCATTTTAGCACATCCCACAAATACGGTTTCTTTTTGTTTGATTCAAAATATTTCCTGAATTTCTTTGTGACTTCCCTTTGGCCCAAGGGTTATTTACAGGTGTTGCTTAATTTCCAAAAATTTGAGTATTTTCCAGAAACCATATCATGCTTGATTTGTAATTTAAGACCATGTCAGAGATGATATTCACTGAGATTTTAACTTTTCCACATTTAGCTTTATGGTCTGGCCATGTGGTCCATTTTTGTAAATATTCTCTTTGCATGGGATTTTGCATGTGCATTCTGCAGTTGTAGTGTTTTTAAAATGTTGATTAGGTCATGTTGGTTAAGTGTGTTGTTCAGTCTTCTGTATCTTTACAATTTTTTTTCCTATTCTATTACCCCTGAGAAAGAGGTGCTAAAATTGTTCACTACAGTTATAAATTTGTTTCTAGTTTTCTGTCAGTATTTGTAATTTCTTCCATTGACAATAAGAAACTGATTCCCATCTATACTTATCAGACTTCCCTCCCTGTATATAACCTGTCCTCCATGTTCACCCCTATCCTGTCCCCTTTGCAGATGCTGTTCTCATTCTGCTTTGGCTCTGATTCAACATGCCAGAATGCCCAGGTGCCTGCATGCTATGCTGTCTTTATCCTATTCAAGCTCTGGTACCCCATGCTGGACCACCTTTCCCTTTCACTCTTCATACTGCTTAGTCTCTTATTTCCCGAGCCAGACTTCGCACCCTGTTCAGGCTCATCATTACACAACAGGCTGATTCTCGAGGGGCTCTCTTTTTGCAAGGGTTCCACCTCCCCACTTGAGTTGTACTCCTAGGGGCTGCTCTGATTTAGAACTGGATACCACATTCCTGCTTTATCCTGCATGTAGAGATTCCTTCTTCATCTTCTTGGGCTTTAATACCCCATGCAGGGCCACTAAAGCACTTTACCTTCTACTGTGGTCCCTACATTGTTCTCCCACACATAATGATTTTGGGGCTGAATTATTCCGGGGGCACAGGGAAGGGGCTGTATCATTATTTTTGAAAGATATTTTTACTTGGTTTAGAAGTCTAGATGAACAGCATTTTTATTCCAGCACATTATAAATGCCATTTTCTTGTCTTTTTGTTTTCATTGTTTATTGTGAGAAGTCAGATTTTGTTTTTATTTTAATTCCCTATACCCGATGTGTCTTTTCTTTAGCTGGCTTTAAGACCTGCTTCTTAGCTTTGGATTTCAGCAGTTTGATTATGAAATGCTTAAGGTGTAGTTTTCTTTGTATTTTTTTCTGTTTAGGGTTCACTGAGCTTCTCAGACCTATGGATTAATGTCTTCCATCAATTTTAGAAAGACTTCAGTCATTGTCTTTGCATATATTCTTTGGTCTCATTCTCTCTTTCCCTCTTTTTTTCCTGAAATTCCAATTTGCACATGCTGTTTTATTTAATAATATTCCACAGACATTGAACTCTTATTTTTTCATTTTTTCTCCTTATGTTTCAGTTTGGATGCCTTTTCTTTAAATTCATATATTCCTTTCTCTACTAATTTCAGTTTGTTGTTAAGCCCATCTAATAAATTCTTCCTTTCTCATACTGCAGTTTTCAAGTCTAGCTTTTCCACTTGGTCTTTTTTACAATAGTTTTCGTGTCTCTGGTTGCAGAATTTTCTTTCTTTTGAAACCAATTATAAACATTTTTGAAAAATACATAATCTAAGTCAAATTATATAAATGCCTCTTAATCAGGCAACAACAAATTATTTTATACAATTAAAGGGTATCCAATTGGCAGATTATTGTTCAGTCTTTAGAGCTCCTACCCATACTATTAAAAACAAACAATTAGGAGCACCTAGGTGGCTCAGTGGGTTAAATGTCTGACTCTTGATTTCACTTCAGGTCATGATCTCAGGGTTATGAGGCTGACCCCATGTTCGGCTTCTCACTGGGTATGGAGCCTACTTAAGATTCTCTCTCTCCCTCTTTCTCTGCTCGTACCCCTGCTCTCTCCTTCTCTAAAAAAAAAGAAAAGAAAAGAAAAGAAAAGAAAACAAGAATCGTGCAAGTATGGACAGATAAATGGAATAAATTAGATAGGCTAAATAAATATATCTATATATAACTATATAACTACATATCAAAATTTAGGATATTATGACTGATATGAGGTTACATGTCATTGTGGTTTCGACTTGCATCTCTCTGGTGGTAGGTGATGTTGAAAATCTTTTCATGTGTCTCTTGGCCATCCGGATATCTTTGGAAATATCCTTTTTCAGGTACTGTGCCTATTTTTAATCAGATTATTTGTGGGCTTCAGTGTTGAATTGTATTCTTTTTTTTTAATTTTTTTTTTATTTATTTATGATAGTCACAGAGAGAGGGAGAGAAAGAGAGACAGGCAGAGGGAGAAGCAGGCTCCATGCACCGGGAGCCCGATGCGGGATTCGATCCCGGATCTCCAGGATCGCGCCCTGGGCCAAAGGCAGGCGCCAAACCGCTGCGCCACCCAGGGATCCCTGAATTGTATTCTTTAAATATTTTGTTATTAATCCCTTATCAGACGTGGTTTTTTCTTATTTAGTAGGTTGTCTTTTTATTTTATTGATAGTTCCCTTTGTTGTACAAAAGCTTTTTAGTTTGATGTAGTTGCAATATTCAGTTTTGCTTTTATGTCCATTGCCTGAGGAAACAGATCCACCATACTTAATATTTTTTTAAATTTTAGTATACTATCACAGAATGACCATAAAAAAGCTGGATCTCTACTTCCTTCTTATAGACAATTCAGGTAATTAACATATTTAAGTATAAGCAAAGTATATATTTTTTAAAGATTTTTATTTATTTATTCATGAGAATACACAGAGAGGAGAGAGAGAGGCAGAGACACAGGCAGAGAGAGAAGCAGGCTCCATTCTGAGAGCCCCATGTGGGACTCGATCCAGGGTCTCCAGGATCACACCCTGGGCTGCAGGCGGCACTAAACCACTGAGCCACCAGGGCTGCCCAGCAAAGTATATTATAAGAGAACAAAAGAAATATTCAAGTTTTACTATCTGGGGGTGTGGATGGCTATTCTAAGCATAAGTAAAAGATCAAAATCATAAAGAAAATAATTGATAGATCTAATTACACAGGATTTTAAATACTGAGGAAGAATGAAAATGAAAGAGAAGAAAAATTTCCTCTTCCACTGGAAATAACCAGTATAGTAACTTCTTACTCAACAAATTAGTGGTTAAAGGGAATAGATTAAACTTACTCTGCTTTTCTGTAGGATAACTGAGCCCCTAGGTGATGAGAGGAAGCTCTCTTTATTAAAGAATTCAGTCAATGAATGTAGTGGTTTTTTTAATTTTGTTTACTCTAACTCCCAATAAAATAATTATTTTAGGCAAGGATAATTAATAGATGCTAAAACTTTAAGGTAGGGAAGATGTTGTTAGGATAGGACCTTCTTGAAATTTTAGCTGCGAATTATATTATTTCTCTAATTCACTTACAAATGGTTTAGAAAAAATAAACACACATTTATACTGATAGATGACACTGGCAATGAGGTTTTGAAAGTTGTGTGTTATTCATGTTTATTTACCATTAAAAACTAAGTATGTTTGAAATATTCCATAATGAAGGAGAAAAAGAATTAAGGTGAAAAATTAAAGTTTTTGCATGTAGAGACAAAATTAAGATAGTTGCTGTTGCTGGTGGCTGGTAGTCTTATGATCTGTGTATGTGGAATCAAATTGACATAACTTTTATGGAGAATAGTCTGCTATTGTGTATTAAAAATTAAAATATACAAAATCTTTACTGAGCAATTCCATTTCTCAGTATGTGTCCTTAGAAAATAATCAGTGCATTGCAAAAGAATGCAAGGATGGCCTTTGCAATGTTATTTTTATTATTTTGCAAAACCAGAAAGAACCTAATTTCAATTAATAAAGGATCAGTTAACTATATTATGGTACATCAATATAGCAATACTTGTCATTAAAATGATTACTATGAATCTACGTTCATTTGCATTCATTGACACAGAAGCTCCATTACATATATTGAATTAAAAAGGCAGATTATAAAACAGAAGGGGTAGTGAATGGAATGGGTGTCTTGTCATTGTGGTAACCATAAGTATTAATATTTGTGTTGGTCCATTTTGCTCTCTCTTTTGGGCAAGCCATGCCTCAGCTGCTTTTCATACACTCATCTAAATCATGCTTTTTTTTTTTTCCAGGGAAGAAAGAAAAAATAAATTATGTTTTATTTGCATATCCAACCAACATACCACATATCATACAGAGTTGGTTAGGCACTCTACTTCTGCTTTCTCATTGGGTAATAAAAGTGTTGGAGTATATGTTCTCTAGGATCCAATATTAATATTGTATGCATGTAACAACTACTGAGTAACTTTCATTTAGTGTTTACTGAAAATGACTAGTTCTTCATGCCAGGGACTGCACTAGGTACCAGAACACTGTTTTCTGTAGCCCTGTGCTAGCTTCTCTCACCCCTGCAGGGGTACTGCCGCATGTTACTGTTGCATGGACAGCCTCCTTGCACCGCCCCCCCGCCACTCGTCTATCCCACCACACTTCTCTGGTTTATTTTTTTTCCAGTCACTTTAATAGTTCATATAATGTGCCAGGTTGCTCTTTTATTCTGTGTCTTTTCCCAAAAGAATATTAGCTCCATGAGAGCAGGGATTTCAGTTTGCTTTCAAGGTGGAAATATCCCCAGTGCCTCAAAAATTACCTGGCACCTAGTGGGCACTCTCTTAATATTTACTGTAAGAATGATTTTTTTTTCCCCTGAGAAAATGTTTCTGGGACTTTTCTAATCATATTGTTTACACAACTATAAAAGGATAGGTTATCATTCTATACTACCAGGGCCAAGAAATTCTGGGACATAACTTTCCAGAGTTTGTCATGTTCACTTTTTTTCTTCAAATTTGGTCTCCCGTAGAATCTCTAATATTTAGAGAGATAAACATAAAAACATTGAGAATCATTATAAAAAAGTAAAATTCTTTTCTAATTGTAGCTTTTCATCGGTGACCATTTAATTCTTTTTTTTTAAGGTTTTATTTATTTATTCATGAGAGATAGAGAGAGGCAGAGACACAGGCAGAGGGAGAAGTAGGCTCCCTGCGAGGAATCCAATATGGGACTCGATCCCAGGACTCTGGGGTCACTATCTGAGCCAAAGGCAGATGCTCAAACACTGTGCCACCCAGGTGTCCCTGACCACTTAATTCTGACATCCTTTTCATGTTTCCATTTTTACTGAGTTGCCAACTTGATTTTAAAATCTATAGATTTCAGTTGCATCCTCTAACAAGGTGTAAGAATAACATGTTCTCTCAGGTCAACCACCTTTATTGTGAGCCATCACGAGATAATAATATTTACCAGTGTACTTTTCAGTGAAAATTGTGAGATTTTTAGAAATCATGTAAAATTATGGTTTCAATATAGTTCTGTTGACATTGCCAGAAAGAAACTCTACAACCTTGGCTATGCCTACTCTGTGGGCACAGACACTTCACTTTTGTTGATATACATGTCCTCAGTGGGCAGGCAAGCCAGCCAACCTTCTTAACAATCTTGGCAAATGTTACCATAACAACAACAACAAAAACCCCTAAGAAACATAACAAGCAGCTACATCATTTTTAGTTTGTTTGGGTTTGTTTAATAGAGTATGAATATGTATTCATCTTTCTAGAACTATTATTTTGCCAGCCACACAGTTTGACTTCTACGATAAAGTTGAAGATTTTGAAAACACAATTCAGTTTTGTGTTTATAATGTCAAAGAATTAATGTAAAATTCAATTGATAATCAAAATGAGAAGAGCTTACTTACTACTGAAAACGAATTCAGAACAAGCTGCTAATCAGATTTAAAAAACTATACAAAAGGAGATAAACCCATTTGCAATGGCCTGTGGGTGTAAACTAATGCTACCTATAAACCCATTGCTGTATATGCAAAAAGCGATAAAGTTCAAAGAAATTTTATGAAAACGCACCTTCGACTTTCAAATGGAAGATTATTCCAATGGTTAGATTTAGAACTTGAACATGTACTTTGAAAGAATGAGGTTAGAAATGAATGTATTTGTGTTGGGAGAGATTTTAGATTCATGGAGCAAAGACTATCTTGTTTTGGATCTGGTATAGGGAAAGGCTCACAGTTGAGAGACTTTCTGTAGCCTGTCAGTAAACTATTGTGTCCTCTTTGTGTTCATATGGAACCCCATGCACCCATCTACTGTATTTATCATAATGGATTATAACGGTTTATCTCCCTCACTAGACTGTACTTTCCTGAAGGACAGTTAAAATCCTATTTGTAGATTCCATGTTTGTGACTTCACATCCCTGCTAAAATTTATTTGTAACCTCCAAAGCAGTACAGCACTTTTGCTGTCATTCACAGACATGCACAGAGCAGGAACAGTTTAAGTCACCTCATGCACCTGTTCAGCCGATACTGAACAGAGGGCCAGGCTCTGTCTTCTTGTTTCAGCTCTTCTACTGTAAACAAGCATCTTTTTTTACAACCTGTGTCATGCCACATGCTTCACATTTTTGTGTTTTGAGTTGGTTATGTTGCTGCTTAACATGGTCCCTAAACAGAGGGAAAGAGCCATCTGGTCTAATGTTCCCAAGCGCAAGAAGATTATAACATGCCTTACACAGAAACTACAGGTGTTAGGAAGCTTTGCTCAGGATGAATGGCAGTGCTGCTGGCCATGGGCTGGTTCAATGTTTTTTTTTTTTTTTTTTTTAATTTTTTTTTCTTTTTTTATTTATTTATGATAGTCACAGAGAGAGAGAGAGGCAGAGACACAGGCAGAGGGAGAAGCAGGCTCCATGCACCGGGAGCCCGACGTGGGATTCGATTCCGGGTCTCCAGGATCGCGCCCTGGGCCAAAGGCAGGCGCCAAACCACTGCGCCACCCAGGGATCCCGGGCTGGTTCAATGTTAATGAATCAACAATATATATTAAACAAGGTGCTTTAAACAGAAACACACATAGAACATGGTTATAGATCATTTGACAAAAATGTTCTGAACAGAGGCTCTCAGGGACAATTGTATTTCTCCCTGGGAGAACCAGGAGCAATGGTTCAGTGTTGATTAATTCCCTGTTTGCAATGACTTTATAGAACATAACTACCCCCCAAGTAACGAGAGTTGACTGTATATGTTATTTCTGTATGCTTAGCACTTAGTGTTTCGTGGATGGCACAAGAGTTTTATAAGCAAATGCCCAAATATAGGAAATTGGGAAGAATAAATCAGCTTATTGAAAATGATAACTACTGAGTTCAGGAATCAGGGTTTTAATACCACAGGGGTAATGGGAAGCCATTGGAAAGTTTCTCTGGGAATTGCAGGCATTGATTAAATGTGCGAGGTGGTGTGATGAACAGACTGAATAAACCTGGGGACCTGCTCTCAAGGAGCCACTACAGAAGCTCCAAAAGGTCCTTTAGGAAGATCAATTTCACAGGAATTATAGGATGGATAGAATTGAGAGAAATTGAAGACCCCAAACCAAGGGTGCAGCTACAATAGCCATCCTGATATGATGTGGTAAAGATCAGAATTAGGGCGCTGGCAGGTGGAAGGGGGAAGTAAGGGCACATACTTGGCGCTTTTTTTAAGATTTTATTTATTTGAGATAGACCATGTGCAGGGGGGCAGGGGGAGGGACAAAGGGGGAGGAGATCTCAGGCAGACTCACAGACACTGTGCTGAGTGTGGGTCTGACCTGGGCTCAATCTTATCACCCTGAGATCTTGACCTGAGCCAAAATCAAGAGTCAGACACTCATCCAATTGAGCCATCCAGGCGCCCTGATACTTGACTTATTGTGAAGTAAAAATCAGCAGTAAATAACTTGATACAGAGAATGAGGGAGTTGGGAGGGCCAGTTAAATCCTATAGTCTGCTACCGCCTGACTTTGTTAGTTCCTGTGCTTGCAAATGTGTGTCAATCACGTTTCCCCTCATCTAAGGTTATTACTCTGTGCTGTGCTGAGTCTTCTTTTTTTTTTTTAATTTATGATAGTCATACAGAGAGAGAGAGAGAGAGGCAGAGACACAGGCAGAGGGAGAAGCAGGCTCCATGCACTGGGAGCCTGACGTGGGATTTGATCCTGGGTCTCCAGAATTGCACCCTGGGCCAAAGGCAGGTGCCAAACCGCTGCACCACCCAGGGATCCCCTGTGCTGAGTCTTCTAAGGCACCAGTGATGAAGCCACAATCCTCATCTGTTACAACTAAGCAGCTAATGAATTAATTGCCTAAGGTTTTGGGTGATGATTAGGGACAATAGATGTAGTTTTATAATTAATAGTGAATTTTTATAGCTAATTGTGAAATTTTGTCAGAGGGGTGGGAGTCCAGAACACACCGAATTATCCCTTTAAAAGAAACCTGAAAAGATGTGCCATGCAAATGATTTCTGCTCTAATGTCAAGTTATGTCCAGCACTGTCCAGTTAAATATTACCAATGCAAATTTTACTGCTACATTTGCAAGAGGGTAGGACAGACCTATTGTTCACTGAGAAATTAATTGCATGTGAAAAAAATAGACCCAAGGATTAGTATCAATTATGCTTTCAGTGGCATATGTAAGGCAGTAAGATTGTTTAATTTTGTAAAGTAAATCATTCATTATGAAGTGCTTGGTATTTTTCTTTACATTTTCCATCAGTTGAGAAATAAAACTTTTTCTCTCAGCATGATATCGACAGAGAGCTTTACAGTTTGGAAAGCTATTTAGTTAAACTTTGTGTTAAAATACTTTCTCAGTGTGCTTCTTTCTTATTAAAAGTCATTTTCTAAAGAGACAATTTGTATCTTACTACAGGCTGTTTGCATTACCAGCTATTTTATAAGGTTATGCAAGCCTGGTATCATATTTGGACCAGTTGAAATAATTTTTTTTTTCCTGGCCAACTCATCTCCAATATGATATGTAGTTGTCTTTATGTCAGTTTTCAAGAGATAATTTGAATGGTCTTCTAAACTAGTAGTATTTATTCTGTCTGTGGCTAAATACTACATGTGTTTTACTCAAGATTAAAAATCAAAGGAGTTTTGATGTTCTTTATCTTTTTTCATCTGTTTTGAGTTTAACATATCTTTCTGAACAAAGCCATGTTTGTAAAGGATATTAAGTTTTGTTTGGCCATCTTCTCAACTGCAAGTGTACTCAATGGACCTTAATGCAAGGTTATGCTCCCTGGACTGATTGATATATAAACAGAAGACAGATGGTGTAGAGATGACTCTGATGATAATTCATTTTTCAGCTAGTCATGAAGATATTTTGATTACAGTGTGTTTAAGTAATTATAACACAGTCTGCAATGTTAGTCTTGCTGAGAAGGGAGCACATGGAAAACAAGTTACGTGTTATCCATGCCTAACAAAGGGTGCACTGTGGTGTAATGATTTTAATTCCTAATGCTAGATTAGGACTGGCAGAGTTTAAAATATGTCATATAGTAAGGTAAGTCAATTAAGGGTAGACCAAATAAAAAAGGTAACTTCACAGTTTTCAGGCATAAATATTTGTTTTGGAAAGTATATAGATGTTACTATATAAAGGAACTAGTATTTTGACATTTAGGTAACAGTCTGTGTACAACTCATTAAAAAATTACATGGCTTGATTTTACATTTGCGTGAATCATAATTATCCCAGAGCTTGCTTTCTGTGTCATGAATTTAAAACTGAAATCAGAGAGCTTACAGTTTAGTAGCACATTCTATTCCTGCTGTTAAAGTTTTTTTTTAAGTAGGCTCCACATCCAGGGTGGAGCCCAACATGGGGCCTGAACTCAGGACCCTGAGATTAAAACCAAGCTGAAACCAAGATTTGGCTGCTTAACCCACTGAGCCACCCAGACTCCCCGGCTGTTGTTAGTTTTGAAAAAAAAAAAATCTAAGCCAAATGTCACAAGGAGAAAAATAATTAGAGTTGTGTGGATAGATAGGCCACTTAAGTTTCATTCCTAAATACTAATTACAGTTTATACTTCTGTTTTTGGTCTCACATTAGAATAATTGATCGATTAGATGGAGTTCGTTTGCTATGGTCCCTGCTGAAAAATCCTCATCCAGATGTGAAGGCCAGCGCAGCTTGGGCCCTCTGTCCCTGCATCCAAAACGCTAAGGTAAGAACAGACTACAAATCAATCCCTTCTTGAATCTCTAATATTATATTGAATAATGTCATCACAGGTCACTAGTTGCTTTCGACTTATTTTTGGTCTGATTTATCTAGCAGAAAAGAGTACTGAATGTTTGTGCCAAAATAATTTTTGAGCAATGTCTTTTCCTGGTTAGTTTTTAAATGCCAAATGAAACTAGGCTCAGGTGGCAGCGCTTACCGTGTTCTACCTGGCTGGTGCAATTGAAACAGGTATGTCAGGTAAGTCAAGAGGAAGAAAAGTTGACTGTTCTTATCTCTTGGGTGATAAGAAAATTGTCTGTATATACCTACTACTTTAAGAAACATAAAATTACTTCTATCTTATTTATATAGCTTGAAATATGACAGTGAAAGATCGTTAAGTTCTTTGTTACTTTGAAAAAGTAAAATACAAAGAACCAAGGATTAGCATCAATTAAAATAATTAAAATAAAGTAAAATTATTTCATGAATCCCACTTTTCTTAGCTTCAATAAATACTGGATATAAAACCCATAAATAAAATTTTTACATGACAAAAAAAAAGGCTGAACTGGAAGTCTTTTAGCTCTTTTGTAAATTTATTATTTTCTTTAAAGATCTCTTTTCAGCTTGATTTAAAAAATCTAAAGGATTTTACTCCTATAATAAATTTAACATGACTCTAAATATCATTGTAAATATTTGTGACTAGAAATAATCTTTTGTAAAAAGTGAATTGTGATGTGTATTGATAATAGAAGAAATCTATTACAGACTGGTCAATGAGCTATTTTTTATATAAGAGCAAAATAAGTGTAATAAAACATAAAGATAAAAACACCTCAAGTGTCAACCTACATGAAAATGAACAACAGGATGATACTATGATCATACAACGCAGTAGTGAGAAACAAATGTATTTCAGTAATGTATTCATCAATATCAATACATCTTATAAATATATTGAGCAAAAATACCAAGTTTCAGAAGTAGATATATAACATAATTCCTATTCTTTAAGGTCCACAAAAATTTTTTAAATGTAAAACGTAAATGATAGTATTTAGGGATCATTTAGGGATCAAGAAAGAGTCCACTAAGGAAATATCACTACATATCCTTGATATCGATAAGCCAGTATTAAGAAGCAGAATTAACTTCAGAGGAAACAGATAACATAAGGAATATAATATGAAATTTTAAAAACTTATATCCTCGGAATGACCCAAGGGGAATACTATACCCAAAAAGGCTGTTATATTAAAAAAAAAGATACGTTCATAGATTAACAAAGGCTTTTTGGAGATTAAATATAGATTTGGTGTGGCATCTGGGTGGCTTAGTTGGTTGGACATCTGGCTCTTGATTTCAGCTCAGGTCATGATCTCAGAGTCCTCGGATCAAGCCTCATGTCAGGTTCCAAGCTCAGTGGGAATCTGCTTGAGGATTCCCTCCCTTTCCATCTCCCTCTGCCCTTTCCTCCCTCTAATAAATACATAAACAAATCTTAAAAATATATAGTTTTGGCAAAACAATAAATTTAATAGAAGAGACAAATACTAGATATGATTGAGTAATTATCTGAAAGATAAAGTCTAGTAAATAAGAATGCAAAGTAAAAGTAAAAAGAAAGTAGGCTGGTGATGGGGGAAAGTTTGAAAATATAGCACAAGAAAATACACAAAAGGAAAGAGAGCAATTGAAATAAAGAAAAATCATCATTTAAAAAATGGAGGGAAGATTCTGTAAAGTGAAGAGTTAAAGATTGTAGTCTTCAGATTGAAAAGATCCACTTAGTGCCAAGCAGGAAGAACAAAGACAGTTATCTATACCTTGACATAAATTCAGATTGGACATTTCCAGAAAATTAGAGGAAGGGAAAAAATTACATAAGAACAAGGATCACACCAGTATTAGACTTAACATCATTCACAATAAATTGTAAAAGAAAATGGAACAAATCCTTCACTGTCTTTAGAGGAAAGTATTTTTATCCTGGAATTCTATATCCTATAAAAACTAGCATTCAAGTGAGTATAGAGTAAGGACAGAATAAAGACATTTTTCTTTCAGAAATGTCAAGACTCAGGAAGCTTATTCCCCATAAACCTTTTCTGGAACAAAACCCCAACAACTTTAGACTATTTTCCAGCAAAACAAAACATTCTTTAAAAAAGAGAATAGCATTTGTTATAGAAACAATAATAAGCAAATAACTCACTGGAATTTATAGGTAAATATAAATTTTTGTTGATAATATGTCTCTCAAATTTTAGAAAATTTCTAAGAAAGAATTTAAAATTAATGACATAAAATAAAATAAAGGCAGATAATATTATCACAGTAGCAATCTGAATCTAAATTACTAGATGATTCAAAAAATGTATTGGGATCCCTGGGTGGCACAGCGGTTTGGCGCCTGCCTTTGGCCCAGGGCGCGATCCTGGAGACCCGGGATCGAATCCCACATCGGGCTCCCGGTGCATGGAGCCTGCTTCTCCCTCTGCCTATGTCTCTGCCTCTTTTTCTCTCTCTGTGACTATCATAAATAAATTTTAAAAAATTTTTAAAAAATTTAAAAAAATGTATTAGGTAGTGTAAAGTAACAGGTAAACACATATTAAAAGTCTTTACTTTTCCCAGAGAAGGATGCTGTGGATACTGGTTCATTCCCAATCATCACCAAAAATATAAACTTAAATACAGAATTTAATTTTGTTTTATGATGAGATACCATTTTGTATATAGATTAACAGTTCTACATAGTGCTGTTATGTGTAAATTATGTCCTTTATTCTCATGGATTTTAATTACAAATTTGCCTATTTACAAATTTGCCTATTTATCTTATTATCTGTAATAAGACATTCTGTAAGAGACACACCAGTATTTTCATTTTCATCATTCCTGCCCAGGATTTCTGTCCTGAATATCTGACTATTCTAGCAACCTAAACTGAACCACACTCAAACTAAACACAACCCATCATGCTTGTCTTTTAGCCCCTGGCCCCAAGTCCTACATTGGATCCAAGCCTCCATAAAGAGCTCCTACTTTTCCATTTCTATTGAATCTTCCCTGCGCATTATCTATTCCTACCACTTTAGTGTCTTTGAATTTTTCTCAAGGAAACCTCAGCCCCCATCTTATCACTCCTGAGGAAAGAGCAGATGCATGATCTCTGCTTGTTCACTACTCTTTAAAAAAAAATTCATTTATTTATTAATGAGAGACACAGAGAGAAGAAAGAGACATAGGCAGAGGGAGAAGCAGGCTCCATGCAGGGACCCCAATGTGGGACTCAATCCCAGAACCCTGGGATCACCCCCCGATCAGAAGGCAGATGCTCAACCACTAAGCCACCCAGGCATCCCTGCTTGTTCACTACTCTTACCAAGAACTACACTCCTCTGTATGCACTATCATTTAGGCAACACAAACATTTGAAGAATTTTAAATAAGGATGTGATGTGAGCAGATTGGTTAATTAGAAAATATGAGTAGGTGATTAATTAGGCTTGTGCAGTGGTTCGGGTGAAAATAATTAGAATCTGACCTGACACAGTGGCAGTGTGGGCAAAGAGAAGAGTCAGTACAGAAATCATTGCAGGGGCACTTGGGTGGTTCAAGTGGTTGAGCATCTTTTGATTCCAGCTCAAGTTATGATCTCAGAGTTGTGAGATCAACCATGCTGGGCATGGAGCCTGCCTAAGATTCTCTCACTATCTCCTTCTACCTCTCCCCTACTCTCTTTCTCTAAAAAAAAAAAAAAAAGAAAGAAAAAGAAAAAGAAAGAATTGCAAAGTAGAATCAGATATTGGTGTGTGATTGGTATTGGCTATGCAAAGGTGATCAAGAGAGAGTTTGAGTTTTTGTTTTTGTATTTTAACTTTGACAACTAAGAAATGGTAACTTTACAAAACATGAGAAGACCATGATTTCAGGCAAAGATGGTGGATTTGCAAGGCTCTTGTTTTTTTGAAAAATCCTATTTTCTATGATGAGAAGGTAAATGAGTATTGTATGGTCTCTCTCCTTCATCTTTATAGAACAAAACTTATCTTCCCAAGGTAGAAGGATACCTCAGGGATAGAGTATGAAAGAGGTCATGTGCTCAGAAATGCAAAAAGAAGAAAGCACATTCATAATATTGAAAAATCGTATCTTATTGTGTATACAGATCCCAATCTATGGTTTAAGATAGCTCAATCTAATGGAAATTTCTGTGATTATGGAAATGTACTCTTCAAATATGGTAACCATTAAGCCCCCTGTGGCTATTGAGCCCTTGAAATATGACTAGTATGAATGAGGAATTGAATTTTTAATTATATTAAGTTTTATGTTAATTAAATTATTTAAATTAAATTTAAGTAGCCATATGCAGCTAGTGGCTGTTGTTTTGGGAAACCCAAGTCTAAGATATGCAAATAATGGTGGGTTGTCTTTTAAGGCACCCCTGCAAAGAGCTGTAAACCTGAAGTTTTACATAACATAGGTTACATCCTCACTCTGTAAAATTTAGGATGTAAATAAAAACAAGGAGTTTTATGAGTTTTCTCCTACAAGTAAAAAGTGTTTTTTTAATTAAAAATAAAAGCAAAGGAAAAAAATTACCTGTAATCTCAGTACTTGGGGATAACCATGATTAAGAGTTAGATTGGAGTTTTTCCCTTAACAATGAATTGTGAATACCTCTCTTATTCTCTCTATATCTTTCCACACCCTGTCTAGTTTCCTTAGCTGTATAGTATTTTGTTGTATGGCCATTTCATAATTTATTTACGCATTTAAATTTCCAGTGTTAAAGGAGAATGAAGTTAGTGAAACAAAAATTTTAATTTGAGCTATTCTAAAAACATGTAAAAAAATGAAACTGGACCACTTTCTTACACCATATACAAAAACAAATTCAAAATGGATGAAAGACCTAAATGTGAGATAGAAAATCATAGTAATCTCTCTGACATCAGCTGTAGCAACATTTTTCTAGATATGTCTCCTAAGGCAAGGAAAATAAAAACAAAAATAAACTTTTGGGACTATATCAAAATAAAAATTTTCTGCACAGCAAAGGAAAAATCAACAAAAATAAAAGGCAATCTATTAAATAGGAGCAGATATTTGCAAATTATATAACTTATAAAGGTTTAGTATACAAAATGTATAAAAAAATGATACAACTCAATACCCTCCAAAACAGTAATCCAGTTTAAAAATGGACAGAAGACATGGACATTTTTCCAAGACACAGATGACCAATAGACATGTGGAAAGATGCTCCATATTACTCATCATCAGGGAAATGCAAACCAAAACTACAATAAGATATAACCTCATACCTGTTGGATGGCTAACATTAAAAGCATAAGAAACAACAGGTATTGGTCAGGATGTGAAGAAAAAGGAACCCTCTTACACTGTTGGTGGGAATGAAAACTGCAGCCACTGTGTAAAACTGGAAAATATTTTTCCTCAAAAAATTAAAAATACAACTCCTTTATAATCCAGTAATTACAATACTGGTATTTATCCAAAAAATACAAAAACACTAATTCAAAGGGATACATGCACCCCTATGTTTATAGCAGAATTATTTACAATAGCTAAACTATTAGAAATAGCCCAAGTATCCATTGATGAGTGGATAAAGAAGATGTGGTACACACACACACACACACACACACACACATATATATATATATATATATACTGGACTATTACTCAGCCATGAAAAAGAATAAAACCTTGCCATTTGTAATAACATGTATGGAGCTAGAGAGTATCATGCTAAGTGAAATAAGTCAGTCAGAGAAAGGCAAATACCATATGATTTTACTCATATGTGGAATTTAAGCAATAAATGAGCTTAAATAAAGGAGAAAAGAGAGAGACCGAGACAGACTAAGAAACAGATTCTTAACTATAGAATACAAACTGATAGTTACCAGAAGGAAGATGGGTGGAGAGGATAGAGGAAATAGAGGATTAGGATTAAAGAATATACTTACCATGATGAAAAAAATAAATAAAATGATACGATGGGGATTAAGGAATACACTTGCTATGATGAACACTTGGTGTTGTATGGAAGTACCTGATATCACTGTGTTTTGAAACTAATATTACACTATGTTAACAAACTGGAATTTAAATAAAAACTTAAAATGATAAGAAAAATAAGCAGATGATAACCAAAAAAAGAGGAAGTGTGGTCCCACATATTAATTTGGCCAGAGATTTTCTTCTTTAGTTAACACGGTCATTCCCAGGTATGTGTCCTTCTAGGACTCTCAACTCTTCATCCAGATTTGTGTTGTAAAGCAGATTCCATGGTACTTACCTCTTTTCACACTAGATTGTCATTTTACTGTTTTCACCATAATTAATTTTATGTATGTAACCTATAGCTTTTTGCATATAGCATCTCAATTAACTGCACAATTATTTTTGCTTCTGAGGAAAGTAAGTTGTCAGATTATTTAAACACTTGCTGAAGATCACATAACTAGAATGGTAACTGAGCGTATGATATGACCCAGTTCTAACCCCATATCCTGTGCTATGGTTCTACCACAAAACAGCTGCCACCCACATCAACAAACAAGTTTCTACAGTTTTCTTTTCATTTTGAAGCTTTTTCTGGACAGTTCCTTTGTGAAGAAAAGCCCTATTGCTCCAGAAAATATGGGATTTCTTAAAGTCTTAGGGCTCTTTTAAGCTTTGAGAACCTCAAAAATGTAAATGCTACAAGCTTTAAAAAAATATCATTTAGTGTGCCACTTTGAGAGAATATTTCAAATATTTCAAATCTTCGATTTGTCATACAATGGGGTACCACTGTGTTGATAATGGGGGGCTGTGCATGTGCGGGATCAGACATTATGGGAAACCTCAGTACCTTCTGCTCAATTTTGCTATCAACCAAAAACTGCTCTAAATGACAGAGTATGTTTAAAAAAAAGAAGCTTTAAAAATCATTTAGAATTGTCATTATTTAACTCTCTTTGACACTTGTTCAGTTTGGGAAACTTTAAAATTTTACCTTCAGTGTTTTGTTTCCAACAGTATTTGCCATCCTCAATGAGAGACTAAAAAACTAAAATTTAAAAAGAAACAACCACATGCTTTTCAAAATTCACAAAATTAAATGAAAATGAAATGCATATAATTGAATTTTCAAATTTTGAACCATTTATACTCTGAAGTAATTACAGTGTAAACCACACAAAGACATTTGGGTCTTGCTGTATTTATTTTAGTAAGCTTTCAACAATGTTTTTATAGTTTATTGAGTAATCCTTTTTCACACTAAACCTAATTAATAATTCAAATCCATGAATTGTTGGGCTCTTTGTTTTTTCAATTCTTTTACCAAAAATTAATCACAAATCAGGAATAGAAAAGATTTGGTTTTGGTTTTGATTCCATTTTCAACCTAGGACATAGTAACTTGAGGGATGAATAATTTTTTATTCCTATTTCATCCACATATTATACCTAAGGAGATACAGCATCTTCCATCACTTCCATTGGCTTTAAGTAAGTGTGAAAGATAGCTCTCAAATATATAACGATGCCTGAGAGGAACATGTTGTAGTATTAATAATTAGTAAATGGACTGGATTTATACTTCTTAAGCACTTACATTTAAATTTTCATTTTGCCTTAAAGAGTTTTGTGACAATACACGAATACAGTAAAGTAGAAGTTAAAATCATATTATATTAATATAATTAATATTATATTAGAAGTCAGCAGTGATTTCATTTAATCTCTGGGCAAATCAGATAACTTCATTAATTCAGCAACATTATTTCGCACTGTTTGCCAAACCCTCTGTAGGTACACATTACATTTTGTATGCCTTTTTTAAATAATCTTAACATAAATGCATAACATTTATGCAGTTGTTTCCAGTGTTAAAATACAGAATGAGGTTAAACAAAATAGTTGAGACTTTCTAGAATGTTCTTTCACTTAGAGAAAGTAAAGTTACCTTTGACCTAATGGTAGAGATACAAACATAGTAGCTCAGGGAAATGTTTTATAATTGACATTGCATCATAGGTTAAAGGGCAATGTTTTCCTTGGTGGTATGTAAATATAATTGCACATTTTACAATCAACTGCCTTTTGGATTAGCTGAAATAATATGGATAAAGATACTTGTAAATGTCTGTATGCATGGAGACAGGTTATGTGTACTGGAACTCTTCTGGGGCCTCATGTTTTATTGAACATCACCATCCAAAATTTATCCTACTCAATTATATTCAATTTAGCATTTTCTTTTTTCTTATATTTTATTTATTTATTCATGAGAGACACACAGAGAGGCAGAGACATAGGTAGAGGGAGAAGCAGGCCCCCTGTGGGGAGCCTGATGTGGGATTCCATCCCAGGACCCTGGGATCATGACCTGAGCCAAAGGCAGGTGCTCAACCACTGAACCACCCAGGTGCCCTCAATTTAGCATTTTCAAGTAGCAGTTTGGATATTCTGTTGTTTTTACTTGAATTAAAATAGTTTTCTAATGAGGTTATAAATTCTGAAGGAGAGTAGAGGCAGGAAACATTTTCTGACTATGCAGGGCTTCCAGCTTGCAGTAAAATTAAGGAACTAGAAGATATCTTGCCAGATACTTTGGTCTGTTCTTCCCTCCTCCTCCCCACCCCAGCCCCATTCAAGTAAGTTAATGACTCAACTTTCTAGGAAAGATTGTGTTTTATTTTCTAAGAAAGAATTTCCACATAAGATGCTTTGCAAGTCATTTAAGCTTATTAACTTATGAATGATAGGATTTAGCACCATTTTGAAATAAAGAATTTCTTTGTCTGGATTAAGAACACTGACAGAAATGCTGCAGAAATCAGCTGTCAAATATAGCTAAGAGCAACATAAATGGGAAGAAAGCATAAGCCAAGCCTTCAGACAGCTTATGCTATGTCAGGGTCCCTACCACGTCTGTCAGGCATCATGAAGCCTAAGCACACTATGTTTGAGTCCATGTGGAGTGGATATGGTGAAATGTCAACTGTTCAAAACAGATGTTATCCACTTTTTATATTTTTAACACCAGGTGTATTAGAACACATTTTCAGACCTGTAAAGGAAATGAGATGTGAAAATCAGTTCTAGTGAATGCATTGCATCTTTTCTTGCAAAGGAATATTTAAAGCGACATATCAGTGAATGAGCTAGGCAGCAAAGTACTAAGGTACTGACTTGGGGGATCCTTGAGACAAATAAAGATTCATAATCTGATTTTGTACTGCAGCTGCATTATAGTTGTTAGAGACATAAAACAAATGGAATGTGACATCTTCATAGTAAGGAGGATTGACACTCGCACCACTAGACCTCAATTAGAAAACATAACATTTTCCTTCATTTTTGAGAAAGTCGGTAATAGTTTTTGATAGCTTCTCAGTGGTAAAGAAAATATGGTACATGAAAGAGGTATGTTTTGCAAGCTTAATAATTCTTTGTTTCTTCTTTATATGACCGGAAAATCAGAATGTGAAATACGAACCTGTTTTATGTCATATATAAAACTTGGAAGAATATCCAAGACAGAAAATAAGCATTGTTCATCAGTTCTTGATAGACTGAAGAACAGAAAGCTGAACTGAAATAACCACAAAAAATTCACTGCATATTTTTCTAAGTCATTTTATTTAACAGCGTACCATTGTAAGGTGAGAGTTTTTTTGTGTGTTAGGCTTGAGGAAAATTTCTTGTTTTTTTTCCAATTAAGCTTGCTGAAAAGGATAGAGATCCTCATGACCTCTATAGTGAAGTTATTTAGTAAATTTCATGAGCCCTAAGTATGGTTGCAGACAATTAAAGTACTGTGTAAAAAGTCTGAGAGATTTGTAAATAGAAGTGAAAAGCCATTCCTTTCAAGCTGCATGATCAAACACATTTTTGGGAGAAAAACAGTGGTTGAACAGGTGTTCAGTATTACAAACTTGTGATGCAACAGCTGGGTCTGGCAAAAATCCATGTATTAAATTCTTTGTTCTTAAGAAGCAAAACTCTGCTGCAGAGCGTCAACTCAAATTTGTGATACAGAAACTCATATAAAGAATATATAATTGGTACATTGCTTCTAATTATTTTCTTGTCTTTCACCAACATTTATGAGAACCATTTTCTTTCTTAAAACATTGTTGCATTTTTATGTTCTTTTTTTGTATATTTTTATTGCAGTTTGATTTGCTAACAAATAGTATAATACCCAGTGCTCATCCCGCCAAATGCCCTCCTCAGTGCCCATCACCCAGTCACCCCAACCCCCTGCCCACCTCCCCTTCCACTACCCCTTGTTCGTTTCCCAGAGTTAGGAGTCTCTCATGTTTTGTCACCCTCACAGATATTTCCCACTCATTTCCTCTCCTTTCTCCTATAATCCCTTTCACTATTTTTTATATCCCCCGAATGAGTGAAACCATATAATGTTTGTCCTTCTCTGATTGACTTACTTCACTCGGCATAATACCCTCCAATTCCATCCACATCGAAGTAAATGGTGGGTATTTGTCGTTTCTAATGGCTGAGTAATATTCCATTGTATACATAGACCACAGCTTCTTTATCCATTCATCTTTCGATGGACACCAAGGCTCCTTCCACAGTTTGGCAAGATAGTATTTGATTTTCTTAATTCTGTTTCTTTTCGTTAATTTTTAAAAAGTTTTTAATAAGAAAAAGTGGAAGTTCAGATATGTTCATTTGCCTTTTTATCAGGCTAATTTGTATTAAAGTGTTATATTATAGCCATCATTTTTGAATTAGATAGGAAACAGGTATTCTCATTTTTAGAATAACTATTCTGCATGTATTGTAACCCACTTGTAGAATTAGGAAGAATACTCCAAATAAGTAATATATCCATGAGATCATTTGGCTTTGTCACTTCCCTAACCTTGATTTTGCTAGCTGTTTAGAAAATAATGTCTGGTTCTGAATTTTGATCTTAGAGGAAAATAATCGCTAGTAATTTCAAACCCAGTGGCCTAAGGAGCTCCTCCAAACAGAGTAGCTTATCAGAGACATTTGTGAATGATTCCCCAAAAGGGAAGAGAAAAAGTTACTTTCTGTGAGGTTGGAATACACGTTTAGGCAATTTTAGCCAGGAATGTCAAGCACTGAGTGTGGATGAGGCCAGCTTCCTGACTGCAGGTGTGACGGAACACAGCTGATCAAACAGCACAGGAATCTGACATCACACTGTTTACCTTCAGCTGTCCAATGACCCATGCCCAATCAGGAAGCCAAAGAGAAGCTAGAGAAGGCATGTGTAGTGGTGTAGTTTCATACTAAGACTACTGCCATAAACATGGTTTATGAGCTTTGATTTGGTCATGTTTGGACTGTCAAATGTATAGCTGTCCAATGGTGTGCCTAACAGGCTACACAGTTTCGTTTTGTTTTAAATCTGAAAGCTCCTTAAAATGGGATCCATGTTTGTGTTCTGCCTATTTGGGGTCTGCTCTCATTTTAAAGTCACCAAACAGTTTGAAGTATACTCATCTGGCTCCCAGTTCCCCAAATCCTAAAAGATTAAAGTGAATTGTCTTACAAATATTTTTTTTTCCGTATGCCACATTTTCAAGTGGTGGATTCATGAAGGACCAAAACAATAGTGAGGGTGTTAAACGGCTTATCTTCAGACTGCAGCTGGAAGGACCACCCCATCTAAGGTCAAATCTGTGGCTTTCACCTACATTCCTCCCCTGCTCTGGGGCTGCTCTCCCCTACCATGTACTTCTCAGACGCTACCTCCAAAAAGGGCTGCCGTGTAGGTTGCTAGTGTAGGAGGGGATGGAATTGACAGAGGTGTAATATACAGAATGGAAAGTTACAACCAAAGGTATAGCCTATTTTTAAAAAATTTAAATTTTAGTTAACATGTAGTGTAGTATTGGTTTCTAGAGTAGAATTCAGTGGTGCATCACTTACATACAACACCCAGTGCTCATCACAACATGTGCCCTCTTTAATACCCATCACCCATCTAGCACATCCCCACTCTCCTCCAACAGACATCTCACTGATGTTCCTAGTCACAAAGTTACACCACTCTGTTTCTCTAGACACACATATTTACACAAGAAGTAGCCATACACAGTAGTTAGTAGTGTTTTCCTGCCTCCTTTCATGAATGTGGAAGCCCCTGTGTACCCTTGTTTTTAAGAAGTGAAATGGATTTGGGTCCCATGCTTGGAATACTTTTATTATCCTACTTCTAGACCTAAACTCAGCCTGCTCAAACTTTAGCTTCATTGGATTATTTTCTTCTAGGTTTTTTTTTTAATTTATTTTTTATTGGTGTTCAATTTGCCAACATATAGAATAACACCCAGTGCGTCTAGGTTTTTATAGTTCAGGTCTTACATTAGGACCTTAATCCATTCCAAATTATTATTTTTTAATATAGAAAAGGTAAGGGTCCAACTTAATTCTTTTTGCATGTGGAATCCAGTTTTCACAACACTATTTGTTGAAGAACTGTCCTTTCCCCATTGAATGGTCTTGGCAGCCTTGTCAAAAATCATTCCACCACATAGCCAAGGGTTTATATCTGAGTTTCTTATCCTATTCCCTTGGTCTACATGTTTGTTCATATGTCAGTACCACACTCTTTTAATTACCATAGCTTTGTTGTAAGTTTTGAAATCAGGAAGTCTAAGGAGTCCAACTTTTTCTTTTTCAAGATCATTTTGGCAGTTCAGGGTCTCTGGAGATTCCATATAGATTTTAGGATGAATTAATTTATTTTGGCAAGAAAAAGTATTGGGATGTTGATACATTCATTACATTGAATCTGTAGATCACTACGGGTAGCACTGCCATCTTAACAATATTAAATCTTTCAATCTATGAACACAAGATATCTTTCCATTTATTTGTATCTAATTTCTTTACCAATCTTTTATAGTTTCCAGTGTACAAAGCTAAAAATTCATTCCTAAGTATTTTATTCTTTTAGATGCTATTCTAATTGGCACTGTTTTCTAAATTTCCATTTCACATTGTTCATTGTTAATGTATAGTGCAAACACAACTAATTTTTGCATATTGATTTTGTAACCTACAATGTTGCTGAATTCAGTTACTAGTTCTACCAGTTTATTACAGAATTTAGGGCTTTCTACATATAGGATCATGTCATTTGTGAATAGAGATTATTTTTTTCTTCCTTTCCAATTTAGATCTTAAAATTTCTTTTTCTTGGGGTGCCTGTGTGGTACAGTGGTTAAACGACTTGGTTTTGGCTCAGGTCATGATCTCAGGAGCATGAGATCAAACCCCTTGTGAGGCTCTATGTTCAGCATGGAGTCTACTAGAGATTCTCTCCCTTTCTCTGCTCCTTCCCCACTCACACACTCTCTCTTACTCTCTTTCTCTCAAATAAATAAATCTTTAAAAAAAATAAAATTTCTTTTTCTTTTTGGACTTCCTAAGTACTATGTCAAATAGAAGTGATAAAAACAGGCATACTTGTGTTGCTCTTGACCTTGGAGGGAAATTTTTCAGTCTTTTCATCATTGATCATGATAGGAGCTGTGAGTTTTTCCTATCTGGCTTTCTTTATGTTGAAATAATTTCCTTCTATTCCTAGTTTGTTGACTTAAAAAAAAAATCATGTAAGGGTATTTGATTTCGTTTAAATGCTTCCTGTGCAGAAATTGACATGTTCTTATGGATTTTTACTTTCATTCTCTTAATGTGGTATATTACACTTACTGATTTTCTTATGTTGAACCATCCATACACTTTAGGAGTAAATCCTATTTTGTCATGGTGTATAATCCTGTTGAATTTGGCTTGTCAGCACTTTGTCAAGAATTTAGCATCAATATTCACAAACAGTACTGGTCTATGGTTTTCTTTTTGTATAGTGTCTGTCTAGCTGTGGTATCAGAATCATAAACTGAGGTTGAGAATATTAGCTCTTTAATTCTTTGGAAGACTTTCAGGAAGATTATTGTTAATTCTTCTTTAAATGTTTGGTGAAATTCACCAGTAACACCATCTAGTCCTGGGCTTTAACTTGTCATGAGCTTTTTGATTGCTGTTTCAATTCCCTAATTATAGATATATTGATTTTCTATTTCTTCATAATCCAGTCTTATTAGATTATGTGTTTCTAGAAATTTGTTCATGTCATCTAAGTTATTCAACTTGTTTGCATACAACCATGCATAATATTCCTTTTTGATCTTTTTTATTTCTTTAGAATTGGTTGTTATGTCCCTTCTTTTATTTCTGATCTAAATTACTGGAGTCTTATCTCTTTTTTTTCTTGGTCAATCTAGCTAACAATTGGTCAATTTTACCGATCTTTTTCAATAGCCAACTTTTGGTTTCATTTATATTCTCTATTGTTTTGCTATTTTTTTTCCCTCTAGGAAATAGATGGAAATAGGAAATAGAAAATAGTTTCTCCTTTAACCCATTGGTTATTTAAAAGTGTGTTATTTAATTTCCACATATTTGTGAATTTTCCAGTTTTCCTTCAGGTGTTTATTTCTGTTTTCATTCAATTATTGTGTTTGGAAAAGACACTTTGTATGATTCCAGTCTTTGAAAAAAATTTAGACTGGTTTTGTGGCCTAAAATCTTTAGTCTGGACATTTAGTCCTGTTTGTGGCCTAAAATATTTAGTCTTGGACAATGTTCAGTCTTTTCATCATTGATCATGATATGAGCTGTGAGTTTTTCAATGTTCCAAGACTAAATGTTTGGAAATAATCTCTCTGTCCCTTTCTCTCTTTTTTTCTACTGTGACTCTCATAATGCCTATGTTGATCTCTCTCTCTCTCTCTCTCTCTCTGGCTCTCTCTCTCCCCTTTGCTGCTTAGAATCAGTAACTTCAAATGACCTGTCTTCAAGTTCACTGATTCTTTATTTTGCCTGGTTGAGTCTCTTTTTTATCTCTAGTGAAATTTTCAATTTAGCTATTGTACTTTTCAATTCCAGAATTTCTATTTGGTTCCTTTTTTTTTTTTTCATTATATCTCTTTGTTCATATTCTCATTTTGTTCCTATGTCATTTTCCTTATTTCCTTTAATTCTTTGTATTTTCCTTTAGCTTTGGGATACTTAAGACAATTGTTTTAAAGCCTTCCTGATACATTTGTTCCTTCGGAGATGGTTTCTGAGGATATATTTTGTTCCTTTGAATGAGCTGTGTTGCCTTGTTTCTTGGTATGTGTTGTGATCTTTTAAGCGGGCATATGAAAATACAGCCACCTTTCCTAGTTTTTCCACATTGGAAAAGTGGAAAGTTAGTTAACAAGATCCTGTCATTTCTATTGGAATCAGCCCAGGGTGAAGCTATAAGGTCTTTAGAGGTCTTTTCTGGGCATGTGTTCTATCTGGGCCTGTGTGTATCCTTTTTAAAAACTTCCCTGTGATTATGGCTGTGTTTAAATATCTTAATTTATCAAAGAGTCTCACTCCAGCTTCTCTTTGGGGGCATAGATGTTTTATTATATTCCTCTGTTTGTAATCTCTTGCCCCCAGGTATATGTGAATCTAAAGTCCCCCACACCACAATGCCTGCCACTGCCTTCCATAGTTTTTGCCACCTCAGGTCCAAACTCTGCCACAATTTCCTGTCTGAGCTCTGAGTGAGGTGAGATAGAAACCAGTCTCTCTGAGGTAGCTCATAGGCAGGCCAGAGTGTTGCAGATAATTTCCAAGGTAAGGAACTGGGAGTTGATCTGCTTCCTCCTGTGTCATTGCCTGGAAGAGGGTGGGACAAGAGAAAGAAAAAAATGCCAGGAAATTTCCTGAAGTTTTTATTGTGACTTTTTCTTACTTCTTTGCTATAGATCTCTGAACTGGTTTCCAGAGCTCCTATACAGTTTATATTAGTTAGTCTGTGGTAGTTTATCCTACTTGGAATTCATTAAGATACATGAATATATAGGTTAAAGTTTTTCATCAGATTCGAGAAGTGATTGCCATTATTTCTTCAAATATTCTTTTGGGGATCCCTGGGTGGCGCAGTGGTTTGGCACCTGCCTTTGGCCCAGGGCGCGATCCTGGAGACCCGGGATCGAATCCCACGTCGGGCTCCCGGTGCATGGAGCCTGCTTCTCCCTCTGCCTGTGTCTCTGCGCCTCTCTCTCTCTCTGTGACTATCATAAATAAATAAAAATTTAAAAAAAAAAATTCTTTTGGCCCCTTGTGTCTCTCCTCTTCTTCCAAAACTCCCATATATGTAGAATGGTATGCTTGATGCTGTTTTATAGATCTCTGATGATGTGTTCATTTTTCTTCATTTTCTTTTGTTTCTGAAGACTGGATAGTCTGATTGGCCTATCAGATTCATTGGGTCTCAATAAATCAAGTTCATTGAGTCTCTCTTTTACATGCTGAAATCTGCTATTGGTCCCATGAAGTGAATTCCAATTCAATTACTGTACTTTTCAACTGAAGAATTTCTAATGATTCCTTTTTTTTAAAGAGTATATTTATTTATTCATGAGAGACAGACAGAGAGAGAGAGAGAGAGAGGCAGAGGGAGAAACAGGCTCCATGCAGGGAGCCCGATGTGGGACTTGATCCCAGGTCTCCAGGATCACACCCTGGGCTGAAGGCGGCGCTAAACAGGTGAGCCACCTGGGCTGCCCTCTAATGATTCTTTTTTATATGTAATTTCAATCCCTTTATTAATATTCTCTACTTCCTGAGATACGGTCTCAAATTTAGTTGTTTAGGCATGGTTTCCTTTAGTTCCTGGAACTTATTTTTAATAGCTGATTTAAAGCCTTTATTAAATCCAAGATGGTACGGGCTTCCTTAGGGTCCAGTTTTATTGACTGATTTCTTTCTTTGGTTATATTTTGTGGTAAACATTCCCCTTTCTTTGTATGTCTCATAATTTTTTTTGGAAAGAACTTAGTATTTTAAATAATACAATGTAGAAACTCTGGAAATCAGATTTCCTCCTTCTCAGGGGTTGTATTTTTGCTATGTGTTGCTGTTTTTGCTTTTGTTTCTTTGTTAGTTACTTTCTTGTACTAATTCTATAATGTCTATTCTTTGTCAGTATGGCCACTGAGATTTCTGCTCAGTTACTGAGCAAATGAGTTACTGGTCAGCAAATGAGTTAACAGAAATTTCCTTAAATTCTTTTCACCAGTAGGTTTCTCATCCTTAATGAGGTGTTCTGTGTATACTTTATGGCACACATTGAACACTCCAACAGTTTGCAACTTTCCCCTTTATTTCTGCTTGTGTAGAGCCTCAAAGTCAGCCAGAGATGAGCATTTAGGGCCATCTCAGGTATTTTCTGACCATACACATGCCCTTCACTTATATGTGGCATTTCAGATCCCCACAAAAATGTTGGAGTTTTTCAAAGCCCTCTATGGACATCCCATTTTTAAAATTTTCCTTTTTAATTATGTTTGGGCCAGCCTCTCATTTGTCCGAACTGATGAACTGATATTACCATATCAAACAGGTTTTATGTTAAATAATTGCCACTGATAGTTTTTATGACACGCCTTGAGAATAGGGCTTTCCTTAATGAATAAGCCCTGAGGTAAAGACAAAGCTTTGGAGCTTTTCTTAGAACTTGCCATTAAAGACAACCTACAGAATGGGAGAAGATATTTGCAAACGACATATCAGATAAAGGGCTAGTTTCCAAGATCTATAAAGAACTTATTAAACTCAACACCAAAGAAACAAACAATCCAATCATGAAATGGGCAAAAGACATGAACAGAAATCTCACAGAGGAAGACATAGACATGACCAACATGCGTATGAGAAAATGCTCTGCATCACTTGCCATCAGGGAAATACAAATCAAAACCACAATGAGATACCACCTCACACCAGCGAGAATGGGGCAAATTAACAAGGCAGGAAACAACAAATGTTGGAGAGGATGCGGAGAAAAGGGAACCCTCTTGCCCTGTTGGTGGGAATGTGAACTGGTGCAGCCACTCTGGAAAACTGTGTGGAGGTTCCTCAAACAGTTAAAAATATACCTGCCCTATGACCCAGCAATTGCACTGTTGGGGATTTACCCCAAAGATACAAATGCAATGAAACGCCGGGACACCTGCACCCCGATGTTTATAGCAGCAATGGCCACGATAGCCAAACTGTGGAAGGAGCCTCGGTGTCCAACGAAAGATGAATGGATAAAGAAGATGTGGTCTATGTATACAATGGAATATTCTTCAGCTATTAGAAATGACAAATACCCACCATTTGCTTCAACGTGGATGGAACTGGAGGGTATTATGCTGAGTGAAGTAAGTCAATCAGAGAAGGACAAACATTATATGTTCTCATTCATTTGGGGAATATAAATAATAGTGAAAGGGAATATAAGGGAAGGGAAAAGAAATGTGCGGGAAATATCAGAAAGGGAGACAGAACGTAAAGACTGCTAACTCTGGGAAACGAACTAGGGGTGGTAGAAGGGGAGAAGGGTGGGGGGTGGGAGTGAATGGGTGACGGGCACTGGGGGTTATTCTGTATGTTAGTAAATTGAACACCAATAAAAAATAAATTAAAAAAAAAAGTCAAATCACAAGTGTTCTGTTGGGATAGAGCTTTAGGCGGAGCTCCAAACACATTCTTCTCCTCCTATGGTTGCTAGGCTACAGGTATTCTCAGATAACATAGTTTCTAGCTACTATCAAGCTGGGGAGAGGGAGGTGGGAATAGGGAAAGTTTTTAAATGCCACAAAACTTATTGTTCTTACTGAGATCAAGCCATTTTTCTTGCATAAACATGCTGAATTATGAACTTTTCATTATATTCTAGAGTTCTAAAGAAATTACTTTTGCCAATTTTTGCTACTGTTCTCATTCTTATAGAAGATTCCAGAAGCACCCTCCCTCATCTATTCTTTTACTATTATTATTATTAATTATTATTATTATTATTATTATTTTATTTATGATAGTCACAGAGAGAGAGAGAGAGGCAGAGACACAGGCAGAGGGAGAAGCAGGCTCCATGCACCAGGAGCCCGACGTGGGATTCGATCCCGGGTCTCCAGGATCGCACCCTGGGCCAAAGGCAGGCGCTAAACCGCTGCGCCACCAAGGGATCCCTCCCTCATCTATTCTTAAACTAAATGTGGGCATTTCAGATCATCATCCATGTACTGACTTTGTAATAGCAACACAGTCTGAATTGTGCACATCAGTCATTCTCTATTCTAGATGCACATTGCCTTCAGAGCTTTAAAAAATATATTCTCATGCAAGAGCCCCATCCCCATTCTATGTATTGAGACTATGGCCTAGGCATTCATATTTCTAAAAAAAAAAAAAATGACTCCAGGGGGCACCTGGGTGACTCAGTTAAGTGTCTGACTAGATTTCAGCTCAAGTCATGATTCTCAGAGTTCTGGGATCAGGCTCCATGCTCAGCAGGGAGTCTGCTTGAGATTCTCTCTCTCTGCCCCCCACTTCTTCCACCACATGTGTATGCTCTCTTTCTCTCTTTTTCTAAAATAAATAAATCTTCAAAAAAAATCACTCCAGATGATTATAATATGAAACCAAATTATTTTTTTTATTTTTATTTTTTAGATTTTATTTATTAATTCATGAGAGACACAGAGAGAGAGAAAGAGAGAGGCAGAGACACAGGCAGAGGGAGAAGCAGTCTCCATACAAAGAGCCCGACATGGGACTCCATCCCGGGTCTCCAAGATCATGCCCTGGGCTGAAGCAAAACCGCTGAGCCACCCGGGCTGCCCTGCCTGAAACCAAATTATTTATTTTGAATTCCACAACATAAAATAGTATCTTAACATTTATGAGGCTCCTAATTTGCCAAATGAATGAATACATGAATGAAAGTGATTTTAATAAAATAAACAAATTTATTATCTAATTATACTCAAGGACATATTTTTTTGACAACTCATTCCCATTTGGCTCTTAAAACAGGACTGACATGTAGTAAAAATGTTGCTACTTGAGTTATATATATTGAATATATTCATAAGGGTGAATGACATGTGGAATAAAATAAATTTCATGTGCTTATTCCTTAAGTTGGTATTTTGTTGTGCCAACTATTGGTAACATATACATTCTCAAAATATTAGAAAAATAACACTAGTAACAGCTATTATATGCCAGGCACCTTGTTATATGCTTTATATGTATCCTTTTAACAACCTTCAGGAGGTAAATACTAGCTCCATTTCATAGATGATGAAACTGAAGTGAAGTTATGTAACTTGCTCAAGGCTTTATAACTAATAGTGATGAAACTTAGATGTGCCCCCCATGTGTTCTCATTATACGACTTACACTCTTAAACCAGTAGTTTTCAAACTTTGGTATATATTGGAGTCATCTAGAGATATGTATGGTTGCTGACTCCCACCACCATACACTTAGATTTAATTGGTATGAGGTCCAGCTTGAGCTTAGAGAAAGTTAAAAATTCCCCCTTGGAATTCTAATGTGAAACACAGTTTGAGAACTACTGCCTCAAAAAAATATTTTTTTCTACCTCTAAGAATGCTTAGATAAATTACTTACCTCAAAATATCCAGATGGTTCCCTTGGTTTTTCTAAGTTTTACATAGAAATACATTTTTACAAAGTGAAATTTACATCTAAAAGCTTCTCTCTTTTATATGAAAATTGCTCAGTCCATTTTATGCAATAAAAGGAAGCTGGAAATCCCATAAATGCAGGATGTGGGAGTACTGGCTGTATAATAATTCACTTAGAAATGATACAGGGATTTTGGCTGACAAAGCTTAATGTGAACAAATAGGGCAATGTAACTGCTGAAATAGTAGGTGTGATTGGCCACACTAGCAGAAATACTATATCTATTTCACAGAAGATAGGAATTCCTATGCACTCTCCTCTAGTCAGACCACATCTGACCATGTTGTGTTAAACGCTGGGTGTGTTTTAAGAGAAACTTTGATAAAAAAGAGAGAGGAGACCCATGAAAGTCATTTCATGTGAAAATTAAAGGTACACATCACAGAAGATAAGGTAGACAAGATATCTGGCTTCAAATATTAGAAGACCATTCATGAAAATGTAGATTAGTTGCCATTAGTATGTTATTTTTCAGGTTGGTTATGAGTTAAATAGACTCTTATCTATCAAACTGAGATATTAACCACATATTTACAGAAAAAATGTGATGTAATAGACCAAACAAGTAAACCTTTTGAAAACGGTCTCTCCATAAATGAGAGACTCTTGGTTTTTTTAAATAGTATTTCATGTAGTTAAACTTTTTTTTTTTTCCTGTCAAGATTATGGTTTCAAGTGTCATTCTTAGTGTGGTCCTTGCAACTCACTGTTCAGAGGCATCTGACTGGATTTTAACCTGAAGTTGCTTGACAACTGTGTGTTATTGAGTACAAGTGGGAAGAAGTTGTAAATATATCTAATATTGCTTCTCATGGTTCCGGTGAGGAGAGAAGGAGGAAGCAGAGAGCGGGGCAGTTAGGGGGGATAAACTCAACGTCAACAGCATCATCCAATGGCTGCAGGAAGTGAGAGGGTCCAAGCCTGGTAAGAAAGTCCAGCTACAGGAGAATGAAATCCGAGGACTGTGCGTAAAGTCCTGAGAGATCCTTCTCGGTCAGCCTATCCTACTAGGCCTTGAAGCGCCACTCACAATAGTGGTGATATCCACGGGCAAGACTATGATTTGCTTCAACTTTCCCACCAGAAAGCAACGGTGCCTTGGGGACAGGGGAAGCAGTCATCGGAGACTACCTGCCCCTCACTGGCTTACAAAATCAAATATCTTGAGAATTCTTTCTTCTCAGAGGAAAACATGAGTGTGCCAGCATCAATAGAATTTATGGATTTTATGATGAATACTGCTTTAACTGTTTACCGATACCAGCCATCGTGGATGAGAAGATACTCTGCTGTCACAGAGGTTTATCACCAGATCTTTGATCTATGGAGCAGATTCGGCAAATTACGTGACCAACTGATGTACCAGATCAGGGTCTTTGTAATCTTTTCTGGTCTGACCCCCTTAAAGATGTCTTAGGCTGAGATGAAAATGACAGAGGAGTGTCCTTCACATTTGGTGTAGAAGTGGTTGCAAAATTTCTCCATAAGCATGATTTGGATCTTCTATGTAGAGCCCATCAGGTGGTTGAAGATGGATATGAATTTCTTGCAAAGACGCAGTTGGTCACTCTGTTTCCTGAACCCAATTATTTTGGAGACTTTGACAATGCAGGTGCCATGATGAGTGTGGTCGAGACTCTAATGAGTTCTTTTCATATTTTAAAGCCTGCAGAGAAAAAGAAGCCAAATGCCACGTGACCTATAACACCTCCAAGGGGTATGATCACAAAGCAAGCAAAGAAATAGATGTCATAAAAAAAAAAAAAAAAAAAGAAATAGATGTCATTCTGACACTGCCTAGTTGGGACTTGTAACATAGAGCATATAACTTTCATTTTTAAAACTGTAATGTATATTGGTCAGCTTGCTCAAATAGTGTTTAGGGGGCCCCCTCTTCCATTTTTTGAGTTAATGAATGGTATTTGCTGGTTATAACAGCAAATGAAAGACTCTCCACTCCCAAGAAAAAAAGTTTTTTTTTTTTTTTTTTTTAAGATTTTATTTATTTATTCATGAGAATACACAGAGAGGAGAGAGAGAGAGGCAGAGACACAGGCAGAGGGAGAAGCAGGCTCCATGCACCGAGAGCCCGACGTGGGATTCGATCCCGGGTCTCCAGGATCGCGCCCTGGGCCAAAGGCAGGCGCCAAACCGCTGCGCCACCCAGGGATCCCAAGTTTTGTTTTTTTAATTCTGTATTCCTTTTGCAAACAACTTTAATGATGGTGTTAAAGTTGTACAACCCAGAACATTTTATCCTAAGGGGTAAGTGTACAATTGATCTTTTTAAAATTCAGTTCAATCCATGAATAATGTAAATGCTCATTTTCTTTAGGATATAGAGAGCCCTAGGGTGCTCAATCTGTACATGTTTTTGTCATGAAGTGCATACTGTTTATACAAACCACTGTGAATATATATATGTATATATATATATATATTTAGTTTTGTTTCAAAGGGATTGCTTTTTTTCTCTCATTGTCTTATCATGTACAAAATATTTTTTATAGTTATCAATATTAGGATTAACTCAGCCTTGCCAGCATCACTGGTATGATGTATATTTAATTAAAGTACACTTTCCCTTACCATATATTCAAAATGACAATTAAAGCCATTATTTAAAAATATATATATCTAATATTAAAAATTAAATGCATATATATGCACACATATATTTATATAATAGCTATTTTATGATAATTTGACTTACATTTGTTCAGCTTTTTGTACTAATTATATGCTTTTTTCAAAGTCATCATTTAAGAATGTCATTTAATTAACTCTCTAAGCCTCTGAATAGGATACACAATGGTTTCTCACAATTTAGACCTCCTTATTAATATAATAATGTATCTAAAACAGAATCAACACAGGACATAGGAAGATATCACAGAAAACTGTGATATTTAAGAAAATTATCATAAATTAGGCTTGGGAAGTAGAGAAAATCAAAACCATTAAATTTGTTCTTTTTTTTTTTGTGATTTAATTTGATAGAGCTACCCTCAAAGTACAATGCATTTTCAGCCATGCAAATCTACACTCTGAGGAGTGAATCAATTATTTTACCTGAAATTAATTTACTTTTACTTCAGTTTAGAATGAAAAGAAAAGGTAATAACTGATATCCTCACCTTGATTTTTGAAGAACTGCATTTGAAAGTTGAAGGTAGTTCTAAATCAGTAAATTTTTTTTAGCTGTTGGACTTGTTAACTCCTAGAAACAGAACAAGGATCTTACTGTGTGACAGAGCGACACAAACAGCCTGTTCTCCTTGTGTATATATGTTGTATTTAAAATTTTTAAAGCATTTGATGTAATGAATATACTTTTAGGACAAGATTTGCCTGTTCAGTTTTGGTTTCTCTGACATGCTGTTCTAATGTGAAAGTAGCATTTTTGGAATTTTTTATATGCAATGTGCTATTTTTAAATCTTTTTCAAATACTGTATTATGCATTGTATGGTTTCTGTATGGCATAAAACAGTATTTTTATAGCCCTTCTGGTTAAAAATTTTTGTTCTTAAGTCATGTTATGCTTGCCTTGTATGTGCTTTAAAGTTGCATTATGTATATCTCACCTCATCAGAAAACTGCCAGTTCTTTTCGCTGGAGGCAAGAGAAGGAATTTCATACCCATTAGTATAATTGCTCTATGCCCAAACATCCAATTTTCTGTTTTATTCATTAATCTGTAAATAACACCTTAATATTTTCCTATTAGTTGAATTTTAACCAAAAGTATTTTGTTACTTTACATTTTTCGTCCTATTTTGTGTATTTGACTTAACTTCGGTTAATTTGAACTTGACACTTTTTCCTGCTTGATTACACATTCAAGCTTTAATAGCATTATAAAGGTGTTTCATATTCTCTCTTTCAATTACTGTTTTGTTTGTCTTATGGACTGTCATTGGCAAAGTAGCTTCATCTCTTTGGAATTTTTAATCCTCTAAATTGTGAAGACTCTTCTCACTGTTTATAACTAGGTCTAATCTGGTAGATATAATTGTTGGTATTTTCTGGTCTAAGCACACAGCGTATAGCAGAAATGAGAAATCAGGAAACATAAAGTGGATTTTTAGTTTTGTCACTAACTATTCATGAACCTTGACCCTTCCCATCTTATAAAAGGGGGGGAGGTGTATCATGCCTCCCAAAGGCAGAGCTGTGAGGATCAAAGGAGATAGCTTTGTGGAAATCCTTTGTAAACTGCAAAAAGCTAGACTGTTTTCATTGTTATTACTATTATTATTCTAATTGGGGGTTTTTGCATGACAGATGAAAATGTGAATTGTGCACAACCAATATCACACCAGTGGCGAGTTGGCAAGGCCTAGTTTTTAAGATATGTGAGAAGGTGGAAAATGTGTTAAATTTGCCCAGTTGTTTAGCATTAGTGAAAGACAGTTTTGGCAGAATAATTACTTTTTCCATTCTCAAATATACTGTCTCCCTTTCCATAGAAACTATGTGAGTCAAGATGTCGTATGTTTAGAATCTTTAAACCTAAAAGGGAAAAAGAGAGAGAGAGAGAGAGAGAGAAATCTCACCTTCCAAGCAAATAAACAAACTTTGGCAGGACCTGTAGGCTTGAGTCTAACATTTCACTGTCCCACAGATTGTAAACATTATAAGACCTTGGTGAGCCATGCCCATGATCTCATTGAGATTTTGGCTCCCTCTATCTCATACCATGCACCTTAGGAAGTTCTTGGAGCAGAAGCAGATGTGATCACTTTTGTTATTTCTTCCAGTATGGCCCCAGCGCTGTGACTCACTGTCTCTACTGATAAAGCAGCAAGACAACCAGGAAGACTGTGAGGTTGAATTGGTCTTACCCACTTAGATTACTTTTACATAGTTATACTATCAATACATAATTAATGGTCTTTGCTTTTTAGTATTTGTGACTGTGGCTAAGTATCCTAAAGTCATAGTTCCCTCATTATTTTTATTTTTTTCACAATTCGTCAAACATTTATTGGAAGTCTCCTGTGTGAGGGGCACCTGAGTGGCTCAGGCCTTTGGCTCAGGTCATGCCCTGGGGTCCTGGGATCAAGTTCCACATCAGATTCCCCCAGGGAGCCTGCTTCTCCCTCTGCCTCTCTCTCTCTCTCTCTCTCTCTCTCTCTCTCTCTCTCTGTCTTTCATGAATAAATAAATAATTTTCTTAAAAGAAAGTCTACTCTGTGACAGACATTAGACCACATTCCAAATGAGAAACAAAGAACAAGACCAGACAGCTCTGTTCTTAAAGAGCTCACAAATAACGGGGAAAGGACCCATTAGAAAATCATTACAAGGGATCCCTGGGTGGCGCAGCGGTTTGGCGCCTGCCTTTGGCCCAGGGCACGATCCTGGAGACCCGGAATCGAATCCCACGTCGGGCTCCCGGTGCATGGAGCCTGCTTCTCCCTCTGCCTGTGTCTCTGCCTCTCTCTCTCTCTCTCTCTGTGACTATCATAAATAAATAAAAATTAAAAAAAAAAAAAGAAAATCATTACAATAGAATGAAAACTGTTGCTACAAATGCCATTGGTTTTAAATGGCCAAAGTGGATTTTAGGCCTGGTTGATTCCAGGCTCTGTCATTCTCAATATGACCTGTGATGATTATTATAAACAGGAAAACTTCCAGAGGATTCCTGGGTGACATTATCTCAGAACTCACTGATCATAACTGGGCCATATCTAGCCCAGCCCTAAACAAATAATGGTCAAGGGAATGAGACTTCCATGATAGGCTTAGGCCAGTCAAGAATTACCTCTGAGGCATAGAAGCACTTTCTCCAAGTGCTTCTGTGTGAGAGTTAGACACTCAAACAAAATCAAGTTGTGGCAAATATGGGAGAATGAAGGAATGGATTTGAGAGGAAAGCAGCTTCAGAAATGTGGAGGGTAGGAGTACCATACTAAGAAGGGGAGGGGGTGGATTTTATGGGGGAAATATTATTTAAGCTGCTATTAAAAGGAGTCACTTTTCAGGGCTGAGTAGGATTTTCTGGGAGCTTAGAAGGGCATCCAGGTAAAGAAAGTGACATAGGCACAAATGTAAAAGAACATGGCACTTTAGGGAACACCAGTAAGCCTAGAGGCTGCAAAATAGTTTATACAAAAGTATACACTTAGAAGTAAGACCAGAAGGTAATAAAATAAAATAAAAAAAAAAAAAAAAAAAAAAAAAAAAAGACCAGAAGGTAAGGTTGAGCCAGACTGGGAAAACACTTGAATCATGCTAATGACTTAAACCTCATCCTGAAGGAAATGAAGCCTTAGAGCATTTTAAGAAACCTTCCATCCTTTTGTCAATGTCTTTCTAGTCTTTTTGGAGATCTGTCAGTCTCAAGTCGATTCCTCAGAAGGGCCTGTGTTCACATTCCCTGGAGTCTTCCACATTTATAACAGTTTTATACTTGAAGGTCATTTTGGCTGGATATTAAAACATTGATTCACATTTTCTCTTGAGATAGTCTGCATATGTTATTCTCTTTCCCTCAGCATAAAAACATCACTACTGAAAAGGCTAAAGATAATATCTTATTCTTTCCCTTAGAAGTGACCTGGTCTTTTTGCTTAGATGACCAAATAATTTTTTTTTCTTTTTTATTAAAGTCCAGCAGTTGTACTAGAATATTTCTCTATGTTAGCACATTTTGGGCCAATTTTCCCAGGTGTATATGGTGACTTTCCAATATACTCTCAGATTCTATTTATTTCAGGTTTCTTAAATCATAGTTTTAAAAATTTTCTCTATTATTATGTTTTGTTTCCTTCTTCAGGACTTACTATGTGTGTGTTATTTTCTCTGCCTAGTCTCCTGAAGTTTTTGTTAGCTTTCCCCCCATCATTTTAGACTCTTCACATATTCTGTTTATTTAAAGATATTACCTATTATGTATATTCATTTTTGCATTCCTTCTAGTTTTTTTTGTTTTTGTTTTTGCATTCCTTCTAGTTTACTCTTCATTTTCAAAATGACTTTTTCTTTCATTTCTAATCCTTTGCAGATAGGTTACACCTGCCTTTAAGATTGGTTTTTTACTAATCACCTAATTCATGAGCTTTGATAATTCTAATTGGTATTTTTTCATTGCTTCTGTGATTTTCTTTCAGCTCATTCTTTTTCTTATATTAACTCCATATGGAATTGACTGTAATCTTTTTGTTTTGCTCAGTTTTAAGTGAAATGAGTTTTCATGGTGTTTTAGGAGGGAAGTGTGGACCAGAGTTGTTTTTCTAATTTCATGCTTCTCAAGATCTCACTCCTCTTATTTTCCAAGTGATGGAGAGGAGACTCAGGCTCCTTTGCTTCCCCTCACCCCTTTTTACCTGGACTGTATCATTCCTTCATCCCATTATCCCTGTCTTCCTGTTTGGATGCAACTCCCAGTAGTTCTTCCTTAGTACAGGACTTTAACCACTACTTTCAATTGTTGGTATTATGGATTCACAGAACTCAGACCACAGAATGCTACAGCACTGTCAGACCTGGAGACATGTTGGTCTTATCTATTAATCAGAGCCCAGAAAGTCCATTGGGGCTGCTCCTGAGCTTTCCAGAGCTTTCCAGTGAGACCTGGTGGCAGCCTGGACTCCCTGGTTCTAGGGCCTTCACAAGTCCTTCTGCCTTCTCTCTGTAGATTTCTGGTTTCTTACAGCATGTAGTTTTGGTAGTTTGTCCCAATCTGTGTATTCTTGGGGATCTTTGAAGATACCTTGTCATCTAGAGTTTCTGTATTTTTGTTTTGCTGCCACTAATTTCTCTGTTTCTTTAGGAAGATTAAAAAACTATGCCACCATCATCTTCCTGATAATCCTCTAGTCTTTCTAGAGAAAAAGAATTGTTCTATAACTTCATAATTGACAAGTAAATTAGCTTATTGATACACATAATGTCACTTGAAGTTTTGGGGCTACACTTTTGAAGTTCCCTGAAATTCTGAGAGCCATTGTTTTTGCTTTTGAGTTTACATGTACATCTGGACCAAGTATGTGGTTAGGATTATGAATTTATTTCATCCAGACCACGTGTGTGGTAGGGGTTTACATAACAGCAGTATTGTTGAGTGGCTTTGGAGTCAAGCAGACATGGATTCAGACACACTGTGCCATTTATCATCTCACTTTCCACATACTAATTCACTTCTCTAAGGTTTTCCTTAGAAGTAGTACTACAACAACTACTACTACTACTACTAAGTGCTTCAAAGGGGAAATTTGGATTAAATTATGTAGTGTATTTGACTGAAGGTTAGTAAATTAACACTTTAATCTTTCAATGTGGTTGCATCCTAGTGCATAGAAGTGAGAAGGTGGCAATGTAGAATACAATTCAAAGTATAGTCATTTCTTTTGTCTTATATAAAAGGCTTTCTTATAGAATTTTAGGGAAAATGGCAAATATTTTCAAAATAATTTTATTAATACATCAGAATGTGAACATATGTCCTAGCAGAAATTGTATTTAAGTGTGGTACTGGGAACAAGGCCAGTAATACTGCTCACACACTTCCCACAGCAATCAGGAGAGGCAACATGATGTGGAAAAGATACTTTCCACTTACACCTGGGGAGGACCTGACTGGGGTCCTTCCTTCACCAATAACTAGAAGTTCAGTTTGGTTTATGTCCTCAGTGAAAGCTTCCTTATGTAGCTATGAGTTTGCAAATTAATTCAATGGGGTTTCTAGAAACTGGCAGAGAAACCTTCACAGAAATTGGGCCTAGAGCAATAAACAAGACAGAAGGAGCCCCTGTCCTCCTGGAACTTATGTTCTAGGTCAAAGGCAAATAAGCCACTACTGCAGAAAATAGTAAGTGCTCTAATATAGAAGAACCAGGTATTATACTAAGAGCAGCTTAACCCAGACTCAAAGTTCAGGAAAGCTCCCTGAAGAGAATGATACCTTAGTCAGCAGCTGAGACCACATGGAAAGTTCCAAGCTAGTCAGAAAATAGACAAAAAAGCCATACACGGGATCCCTGGGTGGCACAGCGGTTTGGTGCCTGCCTTTGGCCCAGGGCACGATCCTGGAGACCCGGGATCGAATCCCACGTCGGGCTCCCGGTGCATGGAGCCTGCTTCTCCCTGTGCCTGTGTCTCTGCCCCCCTCTCTCTCTGTGACTATCATAAATAAATAAAAAAAAATTAAAAAAAAAAAGCCATACACAAAGACAGAGACATGCACATAGCATGTTTGAGGACAATAACTTGAAGGTCCTGCACAAGCAGTATTTTCAATACTGACTGAAGTTTAGAATCACAGGAGAGATTTCTAAAATTAAAAAAAAATTATAGGCCCCACCCCAGACTTAATGAACCCCATTCTCAGAAAATGAGTGTCAGGATTCTGATTATTAATTATTGGCATTAGGTACTGGCTTAGGGCTTGCATGGGGCGGGGCGTGTTGAAAAGGGAAATCAAGGCAGAGAAGGTGAGACAGGGAAGCCAGGGGCACACATGCCACAAGGATTTTATCCTTACAGAAGAATTTGGGGGATATGGGGATGGGATGTTCAGGTTTATGATTATAAATTTCACCAAGATAACTAGAACATGGCCCCTTGAGGGATACAGTCTAGTTTATGAAATCTAAACATCTTTGAAATCTAAAATGGAAATAATTTCTCCCTCTGCCTCTCTCTCTCTGTGTGTGTGTGTGAGTGTCATAAATAAATAAAAAATTTTTTTAAAAAAAGGGATCCCTAGGTGGCACAGTGGTTTGGCGCCTGCCTTTGGCCCAGGGCGCGATCCTGGAGACCCAGGATCAAATCCCACGTCGGGCTCCCGGTGCATGGAGCCTGCTTCTCCCTCTGCCTATGTCTCTGCCTCTCTCTCTCTCTCTCTCTGTGACTATCATAAATAAATAAAAAATTTAAAAAAGAAAAAGAAAAAAATTAAATAAAATGGAAATAATATCTACTTTCCATGGTTATTACAAAGTTTAACTGAGATAATTTATGCAAAGTTTCCAATATGTAATTGGCCCTCCAAAAGTATTCATTTCTGTTACCTGAGAAAGCCATGGAGCCAAATAATTGGTCATCACACAGGCACTGCCATGCATCAGGGGAGGTGAAGATTTCCATGCAACTATCTGTTTTCAGGCTCCTCTGACAAATTCTTTTCCTGTCCATTCTCTAGGCTCTGGTACAGAGAGCCCTCATCCCTCACACCCCACCTCTCACACACATTATCTCAGTTACAGACTTCATGCTGACGCCTTCCCAATCTACAACTCCAGCCTGGTTTTCTTCCCTGAGCTCCAAACACCAGTATATCCAGCTGACTTCTGATGTCTCCACATAAATGTCTCATAGGCACTTCATTCAAATCAGGCCACTAATATCAAGTACCATCCTTTCTCACCTCTAGAAAACAAAACAATACCCTGCTTTCCCAACATTAACGCAATTAGGTAAAGCTAGGAGCAGGGAAATCATTATTGAGTCCCTGGTCCTTATCTTCACCAGTCAACACTCACAAACCCACACTCCTTCCTCCAGAGCTAGATCATCACCTGCATCCAAACTGCCACCACCTCTTACCTGAACCTAGTGAAGTGAAATAGCCTGAGTTTCCAGCACCAGGCTTTGCCCTAACCTCAACTCTGTAATCCAGAGAGGTCTACTGTGAAACAAAATTGATAAAATCCTCTTCCCCACTCCCCACCCTCCCACCAACACACACTCAAACCTTTTGAGTGGCTTTCTTGCACCTTTAAAATGAACTCCATGTTCTCTACCAAAGCTCACAATAAAGACCCTTCAAGATCTTAGTAAGTTTATGCTCTATTTTGCACTTTAAAAAAAAGGCACCTCCTCTCACTCTGTTTCATGATGATTCCTCCACCCTGAATCCCTTTCACACTGGTTAACTCCTCATCTTTTAGACTTAGTTAATAAACATCCTTTTGGTGGCAGTCCTTGAATCTTTCCCCTTAGTGCTATTCATTATAATTATTCCTTTTTTTTTTATTTGCTTATTTTAGAGAGAATTGGGGGAAGGGGCAGAGGGAGAGAAACTTCAAGAAGACTACCCACTGAACACAAAGCCCCACACAGGGCTCTCTCTTTCAGGACCCTGAGATCATGATGTGAGCCAAAACCAAGAGTTGGTTGTGTTGTTGTTGTTGTTTTTAAGATTTTATTTATTTATATATGAGAGACCAGAGAGAGGGAGAGAGAGGCAGAGACACAGGCAGAGGGAGAAGCAGGCTCCATGCAGAGAGCCCGACATGGGACTCGATCCCGGGTCAGTCTCCAGGATCACACCCTAGGCTGAAGGCAGCACTAAACTGCTGAGCCACCCCGGCTGCCCAAGAGTTGGTTGTTTAACAGACTGAGCCACCTAGGTGTCTCCATTATACTTCTTAATGTCCCTACTCCCCACTGGATTGCAAGTAATACAATGGCAAAAAGGTATACACAGTTAATCTATATTCTTCACAAATTCAGTTTGGGAATTTTTGCTTACTTGCTAAAATGTAACCCTCAAATCAATATTTAGAACACTTCTGTGGTCATTCTTGGACATACACAGAGAGGTGAAAAATTTGAGTCACCTAAAATGCATATTCTCAGCTGGGGTTGAACAAGATGACACTCTGCCTTCTTGTCTTAGCTCTCATACTATTTATTAATAAGCATCCATTTTGTAGTCTACTCAATGGCACATTTTTCATATCTTTGTTGGTTTTGTTGGTGATTTCACTTTTTGTCATGGCTGCCATTGTAGTACCCCCTCAGTGCTCTCTGGTCTTCCTAAGCATCAGAAGGCTGTGATGTGCCTTAGGGAAAAAATTTGTGTGTTAGATAAGCTTCCCTCTGGCATGACTTACAGTGTAGTGTCTACAAATTCAACATTAATGAATTAACAATTTATGAAACAAGAAATCTTTAAGCAGAAACACACATAAAACAAGGTTATATACTGATCAGTTGACAAAATTGTGACCAGAAGTGTGTAGGAAGCTAATGCTGCATTTCCCCTAGAAACAATGGTTCAATATTTACGAATTCAATTTTTGTGATGTCTTTATAAAATACAGCTACTGCAAATAATAAGACTCCACTGTATTTTACTAACTTCTATATCCCCAGTAGTTAGCATGGTAACTCACATAGTAGTTGTTCAATTAATATTTGTTGAAACTGAATTGTGTGTGTAATTATACATATACTTACATACATAGAAATATGTATAATAAGGAAATAAACTGAATTTGTTTTTTATGCCAAAAGTGTACCTCACAGCCTTATCATTACTTTCTACTTTTTAAAAAACTATTAATCATAAGATTATTTTTGGTAACATCTTTTGTTTTTAATTGTTCTCTAGGATGCTGGAGAAATGGTTCGTTGCTTTGTTGGTGGTTTGGAACTTATTGTCAATTTACTGAAATCAGATAATAAAGAAGTTTTGGCAAGTGTATGTGCTGCTATTACCAACATTGCAAAAGATCAAGAAAATTTAGCTGCTATTACAGATCTTGGAGTTGTCCCTTTATTGTCCAAACTAGCAAATACAGTAAGTAACAACATCCTTTTATATTCAGTGTGTATTGTCATAAAATATCATGGAATAATAAAAAAAATAAGCTTAAAGTCCAGAGACCTGGATTCAAGCTTAATATCCATCACCTATGAAGTATGAGATTTTGAGTCACCTCATTTAATTTCTCTGAGACTAATCAATGCAAAAGTGTATTCAAACTGTGTAATTTTATGTGCAAGATCCTTATAAAATAGAGGCTGTTTTTTATTTATTACTGGGAAGTAAAGTGGTAGCAAACATAAATGTTATTGTAGAAGTATTAGCTATCATCTTCTATCCCCACCATCATTATCATTATCTTTAAGATAATTGTTCATGCCAACTTAAGAAGATAAATGTTCCTCCCCAGGCTTAAAAGCTTGGATCGATGGCATTCTTGGGCTGGAAGACTCTGGCAACCACTGTATTATTTATTCAGGGCTGTGCCAGATAGAATAAGCAGCCTTGGGAGATAATGACTTCACCATGACCAGAAGTATTTGAGCATAGCTTGGGCTACCTCTTGGCAGGAAAATCTCAGAGCAAAAATTCCATCACTGGAAGGATGCTTGGTTTAGAAGACTTTTTAGGGCCAGCCTAACACTGAGTTCCAAATTCACTTAAGGACATCAAGTTGTTGCCTCAATAAGGAGAAAAATATAATAAACAGAAAACTATATCCTGTTTAGTTATATTATACCTGTAGGAGTAAGTATACATAGAAGAAGAAGAATATAGTCTGGATAAAGGATAGAGAAAGAAATGTGGCAGACTGAAACATGTCATTGTTTGCTGCATTGTCTTCTCCCTCTTGGGGACCAAGGTGTATTACTGATGTAGAAGTATTCCTAGGGTAAAGGTATAAAGTTAATCACCTATCCCAGTAAAGTGAAATGCCCCCCGTAAGAATGCCCAATATTCTTTAACTATTTTTTTAACTAAAGCACTTGCTCAAAAAGGAATAAATCCTTGAGCAAATAATAAATGCCAGACACTTGATCACTTTTGAGTGTATTGACTACATTCAGTAGTCAGCAAAAAGAAATTTAAAAAAATTTAAAGCCATAAAAAGAAAACTCAGGATTGAACCTTGGCCCATGGGGGACCAGGAGAATACTAATTTCCTTCAAGACACCATCTGACCAGCCTGCTAGCCTTTTTCCCTTGACTCATTGGCATTTTATTGGGTAATAAACATCTAGCACAGAAACATGACCTCACAGGTCCATTGCAATACATATACCACAATTCATTTCCTTTGTGCAGAATAATGATAAACTGAGGCGTCATCTAGCAGAAGCTATTTCACGTTGCTGTATGTGGGGCAGAAATAGAGTGGCCTTTGGCGAGTACAAAGCAGTGGCTCCATTAGTGCGTTATCTGAAATCAAATGATGCCAACGTACATCGAGCAACAGTTCAAGCCTTGTACCAGCTCTCAGAAGATGCAGATAACTGCATCACCATTCACGAGAATGGTGCGGTAAAGGTATGATTGACTGTAAAGGTATGGTTGACTTTATGGTTTAGTCCAAATTAGGTAGATGGAGGCTGAAAAGAAACTTACATAACAATAAAGTTTCACTGATGAGGGGTATTTGGACACACAAAACTGCCTACTTGTTGGGTCGTGGCTGCAGTTGAGCTATGTGTTAGCATGGTTTATGCTGCAGAAAAGTTGGAGATCGAATTTTTCTTAAAGAATTAAAACATACTTAGTTAAATAATTGCTCTGTAGTTTGAATTGATTTTAAAAATGTACAGTGCATAAATAATCACTGGCATTCATAATTCTACTTAATATATTATTTACTTAGCACTTAAATAACAAAATAGAGGCATGAACTCAACAGCAAAGGAGCTGACTGAAACAACAACTAGACTACAACCTGACAGTCTTAACTGTAATAGCAAAGGACCAATTTAAAGACATATTTTCTCTAACAAAAAAATCTGTGCATCAAATTTTCTTTGCCTTTAGTCAATACACAGGTAGGAGAGTTTCTGCACATAGACCTTTATATATCTATACATTCTGGTCTTGAACAAGACTTGCCCAACCTAACATGCTGTCAGTATAGCCTTAAAAAAATTAAACTGTAAAAATTAAGTAGCATAATACAGTGTCTGAAATATAACATATGCGGAGACAACTGCCAGTTTAAAAAGAGAATTTCTAGGCTACTCAAAGTTTTAAAATTTATTAAGGTTTATGGTTTAATTGACATACATGCCAGCTGCACATGCAATTCTGAATCATTTCTTCTAAGGCAAGCCAATGGATAACCCAAAAATCACTTAGGAATTGTATTCTGCTATGTAAAGTGATGAAACTCTGTTCACCCACCCACAGCTTATATGTGCTAGAAAAAGAAGGCAATAAAAATTATTAGAGGGAGGGGACAGGAAAGAGAAAAGCCAAGAAAGAAAACAAGGGTTTTTTAGCCCTAGACCCTTTCTTTCCTCCTCATCTCAAGGTCTCTTGAGGGCCTCTCCATCTTGCCTATTTGCCTTCCTAACTACCTGTTATTTCTACCAGAGAATAACTGTAAAGAACAGGATATTGTTTTTTGTAAGTTACTCTGTCATGATATAGAGGCAGCCCTAATCCTAAGCTCTCCCTCTTGGGACTGTGGAGGCAGCATATGGACCCATGTCTCCTTTCTGTTGTTTTGTTTTGTTTTGTTTTTAGAGAGAGCGTACGCATGAGAGGGGATGGGGGGGCAGAGGGAGAGAGAGAGAGAGAGAGAGAGAGTCTTAACCCGGCTCAACACTCAGCGCAGAGCCCCATTCAGGGCTCAGTTTCACAACCCTGAGATCATGACCTGAGCCCAAGTCAAGGAGGACACATAACCAACTGAGCCACCCAGGCACCCCTCTCTGGTTTTCTTTAAGGAGGAAATAAATGTGGATGTGGTGAGTGAGTATCAGTAGAATAAACTGGGCTTGGTGTAGTGGTTGGGTATGAGGACTAAGGAAAGGGTTGAGTCAAAAATGACTCCAGATTTGGAGCTAGGTGAAGAGGAAGATTCTATCACCCAAGATCATGCAAGAAAATATTTGGCATATTTGTTTGGTTAACAGTACCTGCTGTGAGTGTCACAATGTGTAACTGCTAACATTTTTTACTCCAAATCCATATAAACATTATCCACTATTTTGGCAAATCCCCAGTTGTTTTCATTCCTAATTGCTACTGTGCCTTTCTAGTCAAAATCTTATAGTGTTATTTCCCAGTCCTACATACATTCCCATTACAGCTGCCCAGGAGCAAGGTTGACAATTACCAGACTCATCCTGTCACCCGGTTCATGAGTAATTTATCCTAGAGTTAGTTCCTTCATCTTACCTTTTCCTTAACAACAGCAGCTGATGTTACACAACCTGTCTCATGCCAACCGATGTTTATTCCATAATAACAGTGAGCAGGCTTGAGGGTCTGGAATAGATTGGTTTCAGTTTCTACTGTGTTCGATTTAAATGGTCAGTTTGAATTTCTGGTCTAGTGCAGTGTTGTCCAGTACAAATGTAAAGTAAGCCAAATATGTAACATTAAACTTTCTAGGGGGTAGAATTTCAGAAAAGATAAACAGAGGTGAAATTAGTTTTAGTGACATATTTTATTTAACCTATTATATCCAAAATATTTTTACTTCTACATTTAATCAATACTATTTCACACATGCACACACATATATATGGGTGTATGTGTATATGTATATAGTATTTCTGTTGCATACTGGCGGTACACCTCCATTGGGACTAGCCATGTTTCAGGTTCTCACCAGTGGCTAGTGGCTTTCTTTCTTTCTTTTTTTTTTTCCCCAAAGATTTTATTTATTTATTCATGAGAGACAGAGAGAGAGAGAGAGAGAAAGGCAGAGACACAGGCAGAGGGAGAAGTAGGCTCCATGCAGGGAGCCCGATGTGGGACTCGATCCCGGGACTCCAGGATCACGCCCTGGGCTGAAGGCAGGCGCTAAACCGCTGAGCCACCCAGGGATCCCCAGCTAGTGGCTTTCTTATTGGACAGCACAAGTCTAGAGGCAGGAGAGGGGAAGATCAGGAAGTATCAGTGAGAGGTAAAAAGTCACGAACAAGGGTAGATAAGTTGTTTTTGGCAGAGAGTTTAGAGAAGCCTGGGAAATGTCTATATTTGTATTCACGGAGCATGTAGGCTAGGAAGAAGAGCTGTCAAAGTAACCTTGGGAAGTTAACAGGTTACCTAGGAGTTCTAGAAGCCAGAGGAAGAGGGAGTTTCCAAAGGTTTTGTGTTTAAAAACTGCGAAGTGATCAATAAGGATTTCCTGACTCAATTATGTTGAAAAATAATCCTGGGGTTAGAGCCTTTCCAGATAAGAAGTTCTGTACAAACTAAGAAATCGCCTGCCCTGGTAAATGCGACATGAGAGGAATAATGCACTCTTTATCCTCTTTATGATTTTACACAGATCTCTTCTCAAAAGTATCAGTACAGGGACTTGCATTATTATAAAACCTGGTGAACATGCATGCAGATCTGTTGGCAACTCTATTGAAAGCATAAGTCTAGGAGATATAACAGTTACTGCTAATCATAACAAAACCGTAACATAAGAAAGTAATACAAGGAGGAAAAGAAGTTGCAGGAAAAACTGAGCAAGACAAGCCCTTTCCTAAGACAGAAAAAGTGATCAGATAGAAAGATGATGAGCACCTATAAACAGCATTAAGCTCCCTTCCCCATGGTGACTGGATTTGTTTTGCAAATGTCTATACCAGGCAGGTGAAAGCTACATTAGAGCCTATCACTTTTCTAGAAGGCAGGAAATTGAAGAGATTGCAGAAAATACAACCAGAAGTGGGTCCAGCAGAGAGTAGAAGGAACAGTTCACATTGGGTGGACCTGCAAGGGCCATCTTGGCAGCCTCCCAGACTAAGGTGGCATTCCAGAGAGTGGAGAAGATGAACCCAGAAGCAAACACACCCTCTAGTCCTTGAAGCCTGGCACCAAAACAAAAAATATCACTAATACTTTTGAGTCAAGGAAATGGACTTTAGAGGCTGAGATCACCCAAGAACTCTCAGTGCCTCTCTGTAGTCCACATAGTTAATGCTTGATAGAACTATAATCTTTTCTGCTGATGAAAACTCTTTCTGTAATTGTATGGGTCTTATGCACTTTCCTCACATTCCAGATATTCCCTGGAGTGCTGGGGATGGTCTATTGGTGATATGCTATTGAATTACTTAGCACTTTTAGGTATCAGTAACTATGTGATGATACCAAAGATAGAGTCATATACAGACTTGTTTCTACTTTATTTTTTTTAAGATTTTATTTATTTATTTGAGAGGGAGAAGAGAGATAATGAAAGAGATGGCAAGAGAGAGCATGAGCAGGGGGAGAAAGAGAAGCAGGCTCTCACTGAGCAGGGAGCCCAACATGAAGCTCGATCCCAGGACCCTGGGATGATGACCTGAGCTGAAGGCAAATGCTTAACGGACTGAGCCACCCAGGCACCCCCAGATTTCTTTCTGATTGACTCGTTATTTGCATTTATCCTTTATTTTTTTTTTATTATTTATTTATGATAGTCACACACAGAGAGAGAGAGAGAGAGAGAGAGAGAGGCAGAGACACAGGCAGAGGGAGAAGCAGGCTCCATGCACCGGGAGCCCGATGTGGGATTCGATCCCGGGTCTCCAGGATCGCGCCCTGGGCCAAAGGCAGGCGCCAAACCGCTGCGCCACCCAGGGATCCCCTGCATTTATCCTTTAAAGTGAGAAAGAGGGGCACCTGGGTGGGTCAGCCGGTTGAGCATCTGCCTTCAGCTCAGGGCATGATCCCAGATCTGGGGATCAAGTCCCACATCAGTCTCCCTGCAAGGAGCCTGCTTCTCCCTCTTCTTATGTCTCTGCCACTCTGTCTCTGTCTCTCATGAATAAATAAATAAAATTTTTAAAAAATAAAGTGAGAAAGAAATGTATGATTACTTAAGGATTCCGTGAGTTAGATTAACTCTAATATCTTACATACACAAATGTTTTCCTTATTTCATTTCTAACTTAAAATACGTAATAACTTTATAATTGACATGCACATATCAAGAGTGTCAGTGTAATAAATTGTGAGGTATAGACACATACCCACAAAGCCAGGATCAGATCAGGATAATGATCCCCTCCCCAAAGTAGATGAAGTCTAATTTATCTTGTGGTTTTGTTGTTGTTTTTTTTTTTATGGACTGTGCTTTTGGTGTTATGTCTAGGAAATATTTGCCTAACACATAGTCACAAAGATCTCCCACGTTTTCTTTTGGAAGTTCTATAACTTTTGGTTTTACATTTAAGTCTGTAAATCATTTTGAGTAAATTTTTGTTTACCATCCTAGGAATGAATTGCAGTTCATTTGGGGGGCATATGAGTATCCTTTGTTGAAATAGTGCCCTTTCCCTGCTGAATTTCTTTTGCAATCTTGAAAAAAAATAGTTGAATATATGTTTTGTTACATTGTTCTGTCTATATTTATACCAATACCATATTGTCTTAATTACTGTAGCTTTGTAATAAGCCTTAAAGTTAGGTGGTGTCAGTTTTCCTACCTTTTTCTTTTTTTAAGTTACTTTGACTATTCTAGCTTTTTACATTTCCATATAAATTTTTAATCAGTTTGTTAATTTTTACAGGAAATGCTTTCTGAGATTTTGTTTGGGATGGGCAATGAATCTATACATCTTTTGGGGGGAAATTGACATCTTAACATTATTGTCATCTACTCATAAAGAAGAAATATCTCTCCATTATTTACATGTTTATTTTTCAGCAATATTATGTGATTTTCTTCACATAGGTTTTTTACATCTTTTGTTAGATTTACTCCTATATAAATGTTTTTGATGCTACTTTAAATGTAATTTTAAGATTTTCAATTTTTGATTGTTCATTGTTATATAGAAATTTAATTGATCTTGTGTGTTATTAATCTTATATCCTGCAACCTTGCTAAATTCATTTATTAGATCTAGTAGGCTTTTGTAGATTCCAGCAGATTTTCTACATAGACCAGGAGTCAGCAACCATTTTCTCTGAAGGACCAAATAGTAAATATTTTAGGCTTTATGGACCACATTAAGTCTCTGTTACAGATTCTTCTTTTATTGTTGTTGTTATTACTGATTATAACTGTACAAAAAACATTCTTCATTCTTTAAGCCGTACAAAAACAGATTGTCAATTGCCGCATAAATAATCATGTCATCTACAAATAAAGACTTCTCTTTCTTCTTTTCTAACCTGGATGCCTTTTATTTCTAACCTGGATGCCTCTTTTACTGATTGCATGGGCCAGTCATTCCTATGCAATACTGGGAATAAAACAATAAGAGCAGATATCCCAGTCTTATTCCTGATCTTGGAGGGAATACATTGTTTCACCGTTCAGTTTACTGTTGGCTGTAGGTTTTTGTTAGGTGACTTTTTTTAAGTCTCTATTCCCAGCAAGGAGCCCAATGTGGGGTTTGAACTCACAATACCCCAAGATCAAGACCTGAGCTGAAATCAAGAGTTGGGCCCTTAACCACCAGTGCCACCCAGGTACCCCTGTTAGGTGACTTTTATCAGGTTGAGTAAGTTCCCTTCTATAACTACTTCGATGAAAATTTTTTTTATCAGGAAAAGATACTGGATATTGTTAAATGCTTTTTACTGTGTCTATTGAGATTATATTATGGCTTTTCTTTTAGAGTTTGTTATTATGGAGAATCACATTGATTTGGTTTTTAAATGTTAAACCAACCCAGCATTCTTGGGATGGACCCATGTAGCTACAGTGTGTTATCCTTTTTCTACACTGTTGAACATAATTTGCTAAAATGTTGCTTAGAGTTTTGCATCTGTGTTCATGAGGGATGTTGGTTTGTAGTATTTTTTTCTTGTAATGTCTCTGTTTTGCTATCACAGTAATGCTTCCGTAAATGAGTTGGAAATTGTTCCTCCTTAAGTTTTCTGGGAGAATTTTATAGCGCTGATATATCTCCCTTAATAATATATATATATTGTTCAAATATTATACATCTTTCTTACAGTTCTATCTCATCAGTTCTTTTCTTCATGCATTTTAGAGCTCTCTTATTAGCTACATGAGTATTTAGGAATAGTATGTCTTCTTGAGACCCCTTTATATGTATGAAATCACCTTGATGCCTTGTCATATTCTTTGCTTTGAAATCTGCCTTTTCTCCTGCTTTCTTTTGGTTGGAATTAGTATGCTAAATTCTGTAGTCCTTTCTAAACTTTTACCCCATTTGTGTATTTTAATTTATTCACTATTTGTAGGCAGCATGTAGTAGGGGCTTGCTTTTTTTTTTTTTTTTTTTAATTCAAATCACAACTTCTGCCTTTGTGGACAGGTTATAGAGTGTCTACACTATTTGCATTTAATGTGCTGTTGACCGGGTTGGCTTTAAATGTCATTTTATTTGTTCCCTTTTTTTCCCATTTATTCATTGTTGTCTTCTTACTGAATATTTGCTTAGCATTCCATTTTATCCTTTTTGTTTTTATTATTTATTTATCATTTAGTTTTTATGATTATTGTTAGTTTAGTGGCTGCTTTGGAGTTTACAGTATACATATATAATTTAGCACAGGGTACCTTCAAGTTTTATTACACACAGAAACATATAGTTTAAGAATTATCCAACACTATGCTTCCATTTTTGTCCTCCTGGCTTATGTGCTATTGTCATGCATTTGGCTCCTATATATATTATAAACTCCACATTGTTCTTCCTTTTGGCTGTAAATAATCAAATATCACTTTCAGAACTTTAAATAAATAGGAAAAAGTGCTATTTATTCCTTTCTATAGATGCAGATTCCATCTGGTATCATTTTCTTTCTGCCCAAAGGACTTTTAACATTTCTTGGTATAGCCCTGTTGATAAATTCTTTTATCTTTCATACTTCTGAAAAAGACTTTATTTTGTCTTTGTGTTTGAAAAATGTTTTTGGGGAGGAGGGGCAAGACAGCGGAAGAGTAGGGTCCCCAAATCACCTGTCCCCACCAAATTACTTAGATAACCTTCAAATCACCTGAAAATCTACGAATTCGGTCTGAGATTTAAAGAGAGAACAGCTGGAATGCTACAGTGAGAAGAGTTCGCGCTTCTACCAAGGTAGGAAGACGGGGAAAAAGAAGTAAAGAAACAAAAGGCCTCCAAGGGGGAAGGGCCCCGCGAGGAGCCGGGCTGAGGCCAGGGCGAGTGTCCCCAGGACAGGAGAGCCCCGTCCCGGAGGAGCAGGAGCGGCACCGACCTTCCCGGGCAGAAAGGGGCTCGCGGGGAGTTGGAGCAGGACCCAGGAGGGCGGGGGTGCCCTCGGGCTCCCGGGGACACTAACAGACACCTGCGCCCCGGGAGAGTGCGCCGAGCTCCCTAAGGGCTGCAGCGCGCACGGCAGGACCCGGAGCAGCTCGGAGGGGCTCAGGGGTGGCTCCACGGAGGGGGCTGCGGGGCGGGAGCAGCTCGAGGGGCTCGGGCGGCGGCTCCAGCAGAGGAAGAGGCTCCGTGCAGAGGGGCTGCGCGGCTCCAAACTAGAAGTCCTAACGACGAGGGTTAACGAGGTGGAAGAACAAATGAGTGACATAGAAGACAAGTTGATGGCAAAGAGGGAAACTGAGGAAAAAAGACAAACAATTAAAAGACCATGAAGATAGATTAAGGGAAATAAACGACAGCCTGAGGAAGAAGAACCTACGTTTAATTGGGGTTCCCAAGGGTGCCGGACAGAGGCCCAGAATATGTATTTGAACAAATCATAGCTGAAAACTTTCCTCATCTGGGAAGGGAAACAGGCATTCAGATCCAGGAAATAGAGAGATCCCCCTAAAATCAATAAAAACCGTTCAACACCTCGACATTTAATAGTGAAGCTTGCAAATTCCAAAGATAAAGAGAAGATCCTTAAAGCAGCAAGAGACAAGAAATCCCTGACTTTTATGGGGAGGAGTATTAGGGTAACAGCTGACCTCTCCACAGAGACCTGGCAGGCCAGAAAGGGCTGCCAGGATATATTCAAGGTCCTAAATGAGAAGAACATGCAACCAAGAATACTTTATCCAGCAAGGCTCTCATTCAAAATGGAAGGAGAGATAAACAGCTTCCAAGACAGGCAGGAACTGAAAGAATATGTGACCTCCAAACCAGCTCTGCAAGAAATTTTAAGGGGGACTCTTAAAATTCCCCTTTAAGAAGAAGTTCAGTGGAACAATCCACAAAAACAAGGACTGAATAGATATCACGGTGACACTAAACTCATACCTTTCAATAGTAACTCTGAACGTGAACGGGCTTAATGACCCCATCAAAAGGCGCAGGGTTTGAGACTGGATAAAAAAGCAGGACCCATCTATTTGCTGTCTACAAGAGACTCATTTTAGACAGAAGGACACCTACAGCCAAAAAATAAAAGGTTGGAGAACCATTTACCATTCAAATGGTCCTCAAAAGAAAGCAGGGGTAGCCATCCTTATATCAGATAAACTAAAATTTACCCCGAAGACTGTAGTGAGAGATGAAGAGGGACACTATATCATACTTAAAGGATCCATCCAACAAGAGTACTCAACAATCCTCAATATAAATGCCCCAAATGTAGGAGCTGCCAAATATATCAATCAATTAATAACCAAAGTGAAGAAATATTTAGATAATAATACACTTATACTTGGTGACTTCAATCTACTCTTTCTATACTCGATAGGTCTTCTAAGCACAACATCTCCAAAGAAACGAGAGCTTTAAATGATACACTGGACCAGATGGATTTCACAGATATTTACAGAACTTTACATCCAAACTCAACTGAATACACATTCTTCTCAAGTGCACATGGAACTTTCTCCAGAATAGACCACATACTGGGTCACAAATCGGGTCTGAACCGATACCAAAAGATTGCGATCGTCCCCTGCATATTCTCAGACCATAATGCCTTGAAATTAGAACTAAATCACAACAAGAAGTTTGGAAGGACCTTAAACACGTGGAGGTTAAGGACCATCCTGCTAAAAGATGAAAGGGTCAACCAGGAAATTAAGGAAGAATTAAAAAGATTCATGGAAACTAATGAGAATGAAGATACAACCATTCAAAATCTTTGGGATGCAGCAAAAGCAGTCCTAAGGGGGAAATACATCGCAATACAAGCATCCATTCAAAAACTGGAAAGAACTCAAATACAAAAGCTAACCTTACACATAAAGGAGTTAGAGAAAAAACAGCAAATAGATCCTACACCCAGCAAAAGAAGAGAGTTAATAAAGATTCGAGCAGAACTCAACGAAATCGAGACCAGAATAATTGTGGAAAAGATCAACAAAACCAGGAGTTGGTTCTTTGAAAGAATTAATAAGATAGATAAATCATTAGCCAGCCTTATTAAAAAGGAGAGAGAAAAAAGAAGAAGAGAGAGAAGACTCAAATTAATAAAATCATGAATGAGAAAGGAGAGATCACTACCAACATCAAGGAAATACAAAAGATTTTAAAAACATATTATGAACAGCTATACGCCAATAAATTAGGCAATCTAGAAAAAATGGACGCATTCCTGGAAAGCCACAAACTACCAAAACTGGAACAGGAAGAAATAGAAAACCTGAACAGGCCAATAACCAGGGAGGAAATTGAAGCAGTCATCAAAAACCTCCCAAGACATAAAAGTCCAGGGCCAGATGGCTTCCCAGGGGAATTCTATCAAAAGTTAAAGAAGAAACCATACCTATTCTACTAAAGCTGTTTGGAAAAATAGAAAGAGATGAAGTACTTCCAAATTCGTTCTGTGAGGCCAGCATCACCTTCATTCCAAAACCAAAGACCCCACCAAATAGGAGAATTACAGACCAATATCCCTGATGAACATGGATGCAAAAATTCTCAACAAGATACTAGCCAATAGGATCCAACAGTACATTAAGAAAATGATTCACCATGACCAAGTAGGATTTATCCCCGGGACACAAGGCTGGTTCAACACTCGTAAAACAATCAATGTGATTCATCATATCAGCAAGAGAAAAACCAAGAACCATATGATCCTCTCATTAGATGCAGAGAAAGCATTTGACAAAATACAGCATCCATTCCTGATCAAAACTCTCCAGAGTGTAGGGATAGAGGGAACATTCCTCAACATCTTAAAAGCCATCTATGAAAAGCCCACAGCAAATATCATTCTCAATGGGGAAGCACTGGGAGTCTTTCCCCTAAGATGAGGAACAAGGCAGGGATGTCCACTCTCACCACTGCTATTCAACATAGTACTGTAAGTCTTAGCCTCAGCAATCAGACAACAAAAAGACATTAAAGGCATTCGAATTGGCAAAGAAGAAGTCAAACTCTCCCTCTTCGCCGATGACATGATACTCTACACAGAAAACCCAAAAGCCTCCACCCCAAGATTGCTAGAACTCCTACAGCAATTTGGTAGCGTGGCAGGATACAAAACCAATGCCCAGAAATCAGTGGCATTTCTATACACTAACAATGAGACTGAAGAAAGAGAAATTAAGGAGTCAATCCCATTTACAATAGCACCCAAAAGCATAAGATACCTAGGAATAAACCTAACCAAAGAGGTGAAGGATCTATACCCTAAAAACTATAGAACGCTTCTGAAAGAAATTGAGGAAGACAAAAAGAGATGGAAAAATATTCCATGCTCATGGATTGGCAGAATTAATATTGTGAAAATGTCAATGTTACCCAGGACAATATACACGTTTAATGCAATCCCTATCAAAATACCATGGACTTTCTTCAGAGAGTTAGAACAAATTATTTTAAGATTTGTGTGGAATCAGAAGAGACCCCGAATAGCCAGGGGAATTTTAAAAAAGAAAACTATAGCTGGGGGCATCACAATGCCAGATTTCAGGTTGTACTACAAAGCTGTGGTCATCAAGACAGTGTGGTACTGGCACAAAAACAGACACATAGATCAATGGAACAGAATAGAGAACCCAGAAGTGAACCTTGAACTTTATGGTCAACTAATATTTGATAAAGGAGGAAAGACTATCCATTGGAAGAAAGACAGTCTCTTCAATAAATGGTGCTGAGAAAATTGGACATCCACATGTAGAAGAATGAAACTAGACCACTAACTTGCACCAGACACAAAGATAAACTCAAAATGGATGAAAGATCTAAATGTGAGACAAGATTCCATCAAAATCCTAGAGGAGAACACAGGCAACACCCTTTTTGAACTTGGCCACAGTAACTTCTTGCAAGATACATCCACCACGAAGGCAAGAGAAACAAAAGCAGAAATGAACTATTGGGACTTCATCAAGATAAGAAGCTTTTGCACAACAAAGGATACAGTCAACAAAACTAAAAGACAACCTACAGAATGGGAGAAGATATTTGCAAATGACGTATCAGATAAAGGGCTAGTTTCCAAGATCTATAAAGAACTTATTAAACTCAACACCAAATAAACAATCCAGTCATGAAATGGGCAAAAGACATGAAGAGAAATCTCACAGAGGAAGACCTAGACATGGCCAACACGCACATGAGAAAATGCTCTGCATCACTTGCCATCAGGGAAATACAAATCAAAACCACAATGAGATACCACCTCCCACCAGTGAGGATGGGGAAAATTAACAAGGCAGGAAACCACAAACGTTGGAGAGGATGTGGAGAAAAGGGAACCCTCTTGCACTGTTGGTGGAATGTGAACTGGAGCAGCCACTCTGGAAAACTGTGTGGAGGTTCCTCAAAGAGTTAAAAATAGACCTGCCCTACGACCCAGCAATTGCACTGCTGGGATTTACCCTAAAGATACAGATGCAATGAAACGCCGGGACACCTGCACCCCAATGTTTATAGCAGCAATGTCCACAATAGCCAAACTGTGGAAGGAGCCTCAGTGTCCATCAAAAGATGAATGGATAAAGAAGATGTGGTTTATGTATACAATGGAATATTACTCAGCCATTAGAAATGACAAATACCCACCGTTTGCTTCAACGTGGATGGAACTGGAGGGTATTATGCGGAGTGAAGTAAGTCAGTCGGGGAAGGACAAACATTATATGGTCTCATTCATTTGGGGAATATAAATAATAGTGAAAGGGAATAGAAGGGAAGGGAGAAGAAATGGGTAGGAAATATCAGAAAGGGAGACAGAACGTGAAGACTGCTAACTCTGGGAAATGAACTAGGGGTGGTGGAAGGGGAGGAGGGCGGGGGGTGGGGGTGAATGGGTGATGGGCACTGAGGGGGGCATTTGACGGGATGAGCACTGGGTGTTATTCTGTATGTTGGTAAATTGAACACCAATAAAAATTAAATTTATTAAAAAAAAGAAAAATGTTTTTGGTAGGCATATAATTTTACAAAGACTTTTTTTTCCTTCAATAAGCATGTTTCTTCATTTTATTCATACCTGTGTCATTTCTGAGAAGAAACCTGTCATGCTCATGTTTGTTTACTTGTATGTCTTTTTTTGTTGTTGTACTGCTTTTAAGATTTTTTCATTTTCGCTGATTTTGAGCAGTTTGATTATGATGTGCCTTGGTATTGTTTTCTTTATGTTTCTTATGCTTGGGCTTTGTTGAACTTCTTAGATGTATAGGCTTATAGTTTTCATCAAATTTAGAGCCATTATTTCTTCAAATACTTTTCTTTGTCCTCTTCCTTTTCTACTGTCCTTTGGAAACTCCATTTTCACCCATAATTGGCTACTTGACATTTTCCCACAGCTCCCTGTGGCTCTGTTAATTTTTTATTTTTTGTCTTTTTTCCTCTCTGTGTTTCAATTTGGAATGTTTCTATTTCTGTGCCTTCAAGTTCAAAAAATCTTTTTTTAATAATGTTTAATTTACCTTTATTTCCATTCATGCGTTTTATATCTCAGATAGTATAATAGCATCTCTTAAGATTAGATTTGGGTCTTGCTGTATCTTTCACGTCTCTCCTTAATATACTGAGTCTTTTTTCTAGCTCCTATGAAATCCAGTTCTAGTAACAGTTCTAGTGTCATTTCTGGTTTACTTTCAACTGGTTAATTTTTTTCCCTTTTCATGGGTCATGTCAGGCGCTGACGGTGGGGTAGGAGGGATTTTTTTAATTAAGTTTTTAATTTTATTTTCAGAATAGTTAACATACAGTATAGTATTAGTTTCAGGTGTACAGTATTCAACAGTTACATAGAACACCTGGTGCTCATCAGACAAGTACCCTCCTCAATCCCCATCACCAATTTGCACCCCTCCCGTCTCCCTTCTGGTAACCATCAGTTTGCCCTCCATAGTGAAGAGTCTGCTTCTTGGAAGACACAGAATTTTAATGTGTTGAGTTGATCGTTTCTATAAATATTCTTGAGTTTTTTTCCTAGGATGTGGTTGTATTACTTAGAAACAATTTGATCTTTTCAGTTCCATGCTTTTTTTTTTCTTTTCTTTCTTTTTTTTTTTTTTAAGATTTCATTTATTTATTTGACAGAGAACACAAGTAGGGGGAGTAGCAGGCAGGGCCAGAGGGAAAATCAGGCTCCTAGATGAGTAGAGTGCCTGACTTGGGACTCCATCTCAGGACCCTGAGATTATGACCTGAGCTGAAGGCAGATGCTTAACTGACTGAGCCACCCAGGCATCCCTCAGTTCTATGCTTTGTTGTCACAATTAGATTATGGCTAATTCTTACCCACTACTGAGATAAGAGCCTTCTGGTTACTCTACCTGAAACCCATAGATTATTAAGGCTTTCATGCTGAGTAGTGAGATCAGGCACTATTTGACCCGTAAGAGCTTCAAGATTGTTGTCTGGGTAAGTACTTCCTGCACACACAAGTGCTGATCAGTTCTGTGCTAAAGCTTCATGGGCATCTACTACACATCTCCAGAGTTCTGTGCTCAGAATGTTCTCTCCCCTCCAGTAATCTTCCCTGAAGACTCCAGTCATCACAGCTTTCCAACCTTCCAAGTTTGGCCTCCCAGCTCGGAGAGGCTGCTGTGCTTTGTTCGGGTTCTCTTTCCCTGCACTCCAGCTCTCTCCAGGCAGGAGCTGGGTCAGTGGTTGGGCTTACCTCTTGAGTTTACCTTTTCTCAGAGATGATTGTCCTTTTTTGCCTGATGTCCAGTGTCTTAAAAGCCATTGCTTTATATATTTTACTATTTTTAAGTTTTTTTAGACAGGAAGATAAATCCAGTCCCTATTAGCCTATCTTGCATGAAGCAGAATTCCTATTTCCTTTTTATCCTTTCTTTATATAATAAATTCATGGAAAGTGAGAGCTGGGAGACGTGAGTTACCTGTTTAAATACACATTTTGCAGATGAGGAATGTAAGGCCCAGATCAGTGAAGTACCGAAAACCACACTGTCAACACATGGCATAACATCATAAATGATTGTGATGTCTCGTTTAGGGCTGTTTCCACAGATGAGGGAATTTCAAACTGTGTCTCGTGGACTGTTAGGGTCCCCCTGGGAGAGATCGGGGCCCAGTCCTCAGGGCAAGGTGGAAGCCAATGCTTGGTGTGGGGGGCAGTCACCTACTTTAATTAGAGCAGCTAGTTTTTCCATTTTACATATTAGGATTATGCATGAGATCTTGTTTTAAAACAGCTTTTTGTTGCTTTAGAAAAAATTGAAAATTACTGCACTAGGGCCATGCTGCCCTTTAATTGTTGTTTATGAAACCCAGTAGGAGCTCTTTTTCATATTTATTTAGCACTCTGCTTTGACAGAAAGATTTACAAAATAAGAATCAAGAATTTTAATCTTAATTCTTTGCATTTTTATAAGTGTAGTGCATCTAAAAATCTGATACCAGAATGACTCTTTGAAGCCACTTTTTGTTTGTTTGTGTTTTTAAATTTTCCTTGGACAGCTCTAGGAAATGCTTTTACGCTTGATGTGATTCAGTGGTCTTCTACAATATCCAGGGAGCCCTTGGAAAAATCAAATGTGTCTCAGACAGTCTGAGCTAATAGGACACTTGTCTCCTTCATCCATACTAGCTCTGCTTCACTCTAATGAATCCATCTTACTTCTTTTATGTCTCCACTACCACATTCCCAGCAGAATAAATTTCCCTCCCCTTCCTGAAGGCTAAAGGTGAGAAAAGATGAAAAACAGAGCTGCATGTAAGTAGAGCAAAAGAGATAGTGATAAAAGTAATATCATTTTCATTTTATTTGGCTTCCTGTGTGCCATTCACACATACCCTTTTATTTAGTCTTCTCCATTTTCCAGTGATATGGGAATTATCTTTATTTTGTAGGTAAAGAAACTGAGTTACATAATGATTAGGCGACTTGCCCTGAATCACCCAGGTCATAAGGAAAGGACCCAAGAAATCTGGTTCTGCAGTCTGTTCTCTTAACGGCCACTGCAGGGTAAAGCAGTGTGTGGGTGTGGACGCTGCTGTGTAAGGCTGTGTTTGAAAGACTAAGCCTGGTTGAGAAACTGCTTTATGAGACAGAGCAGCTGTCTCGGAAGGCACAAGGGGGAATAGGACTTGACAGAGAACATACTTGTTTTATGGAGGAATGGTGCCGTCCTCCTGCATCCCAAATGCTCTGTTTCTTTCCTTGGTTTTCAGGATTTTCTAGTCTTGCTTGCTGTCTTTGCAGCTTTATGCTAATTAAGCATTATTACTAGTAAGAGTTATGGTATATGTAGTTAAAACCATATGATTTTGTGATTTTTTAAAGTTATTTCTATTACGTAGACTTTAAGAAGGGTAGCTATATTTTCCAAATATTAGTATTAGTTAATACTAATGACATTTTATGTCATATATGTTTGTATGCATAAGTATATACCCATATATGTATATATTTGCATTTTAATTTATTTTATTTTTTTAATTTTGTTTATTTATTCATGAGAGACACACAGAGAGAGAGAGAGAGAGGCAGAGACACAGGCAAGGGAGAAGCAGGCTCCATGCAGGGAGCCCCACATGGGACTTGATCCCAGGTCTCCAGGATCAGGCCCTGGGCTGAAAGCGGTGCTAAACCACCGAGCTACCCGGGCTGCCCTATATTTGCATTTTTAGAATTAAGATAATTGAAACTAGAAAACTGGAATACATCAGCTTTGGGTTTAATTTAAATCTTTTACACTAATCTACGTCAATTTTCTATACCTACCACTTACATGAGCTCTATTCCAAATGTCTAAGATCTTTGTAACTAGTCACCTTTCATGTATCTTATTTTTACTTTTAAAAACATCCCCCCGGGTGTCCCTGGGCGGCTCAGAGGTTTGGCGCCTGCCTCCGGCCCAGGGCGTGATCCTGGAGTCCCGGGATCCAGATCCGCGTCGGGCTCCCTGCATGGAGCCTGCTTCTCCCTCTGCTTGTGTCTCTGTCTGTCTCTCTCTTTCTCTGTGTCTCTCATGAATGGATGAATAAAATCTTAAAAAAACAAAAAAACAAAAAAACACGTCCCCCACTACCAAGGGATGACTTCTAGGTACCTTAAATGCCATTAATTATTATGCAGTAAAAAGAAAAATCCCTAATGAAAGAAATCAAATTAAAAATCTAAGTTCAAACTGGATACCTGCAATAAAAAGGTCATGCCTCTTAGCACATCTTGAATAATAGCGTCCATTCTTAGCCTTATAACTTCTTACGAGTCAGCGCTTTCATCTCTCCTTACACAATACTCTTTAAGTATTATGGAACATTCCCAACAGTTACTCCTGGGCCACGTTCATGTACTGTGGTGCATTGCCACAGTGTTTCTCAAAGGGTGGTCTATAGTCCACCTGTCTAGAGCAATATGGAGTTTGAAAAAAAAAAAAAAAAAGACTGCTGGGCCATACCCTAAATGGACTGACTGAGAGTCTCTATGAATAAGACCTGAAAACTGTATTTCAATAGCTCCTAAGGTAACTGAGAAGCACACAAAAGTTTAAGAACCCTTGATCCACAGGAGTTTCAGTGGCAAGAGAAGCAGACTATCATTTATATTCATTGGTCCATGACGCTAAATGCAAGGGAAATAAAAATCAGCCTTCTCAAAGAAAAAAGTTAAAGAATGCCTGAGGATGAGTAAGCCATTACATGGAAAACTAATCCCCTCAACAAATACAACTGTGTATGTAGAATGCTCCAGTGTATGATGTCATGCTGAACAGGATGAGTGTGGCTCTGGCCCATGAGAGATTGGGATAGGCATATAGTTATAGAATTGCACTTTGCTGTATTCCTGCAAGCATGAAGACAATCTCCCTAGGGCACTTGATTTGCTCCTCATCAAAGAAAAGAAAACAAGGAGAACTTTCTGCTAATGCTATAAAAATATATCTATAAGTTCCTAAAACTGAGAGAAGACAAATTGACGTGTTGACCAGTTTAAAATACTCTCCTAAAATAGGAAGACCTGACCCAGTATGCCGGACCCCTGGCCAAGCCAACTAATGGTATTGCCTCCAAAAGTTTATCAAAATATATGTTATATGTTTGTCTTCTAAAACACTGCTTCCTAACCTTTCCCCTGTCAGCAGAAAAGTATGGGATATTTGTATGGCACCCTGGAATAAATGGACAAAGTTGCGGTGGCTTGGATGCAACTGGTCTGGGGCTTTTTCTTGCTCTTGGTCTCTCCCAACAGTCCAATGGCTAAGGACTTGCTATTCGAAGTGTGGTGCCAGACAGGAAGCAACAGGAGCACCAAGGTGCATATTAGAAGTTCAGAATCTCAGACTCTACCTCAGACCTACTGGATCAGAATCTGCATTTTAAGTAGATTCCCAGATGGTTAATATTCATAGTAAAGCTTGAGAAGCACTGGATAAGGAGTACACTTAAACTTAGAAAAAGGAATTAAATGTTGCTAAAGTATTCCTTCCATGATTGCCTTTATTAATTATCCGAATTTGATATGGTTTTAATATTTTCTATAAAGTTGATTTGGATGGACCCTAAAGGTATGTTACATGTATAAATGTGATTTAATTGTTATAAGTGTGCTGAATGCATAAAACTGTTTTATATACATTGCTAAAATTTCTGATTTGGGACATGTGGTCACTATAACTTTTCTAACACTATTTAAGTATTTCATATTATTATCCGAAACCACATGCTAGACGAGAAAATTTCATAAGTCTTCTACTTTCTTCAGTAGAAAGCAACTTTATTTGCCCTTATATTGTTGACTTCATATTTCATGGGGACACTCTTCTGATATCCTAGATTCTGATGAATTAGTCCACATTCAGACTATTTGTTGTTTAAATTAATTTATTAAGTTTGAATGCCAAATTTTATAGTTGTCTCTTAGGTAACTGTGGTATGTAGAGATATTCTTCATCAGTCAATTGCTTTTCTACTCAGTTATACTGGGCAGCCATTGCAGCATCCATCATAATTGTATTCAAATTTTGTATATTTACACAGATTACTGGAATGATGTGTAAATTATTATTGATTCAGCTCTCTTTCCTAACCCTTAGGGTATCTGTGTACAGATTTGTGTGCAAGCAGGATGTTTCTGTTAAGATTTAATATTCCATAATAAGTGACTTCAGCCTCTTACTTTTTAAATTGTGACACCAGTTTCTAATTTATTTTAGATACTAGTTTCTCATCTATTCTAGAGAATATATAACACATTATGTATAATTGCAGACATTTACATTGTTTACAAATTATAGAGTACTTCTTCAACATTCTGAGAAACTTACAAATGGATAACTTGAACATAATGCTTTTTAAATAATCTTCTACATACTAAGTGAGAATAAATTAGGCCTATTACAAATAGTGCTGCTATGAGCATTCTTGACATGATTTTTGGTGGACCTATGCACTGACTGATAATTGGTTTTAATAATTATTACTAAACAATTACTTTTGCTGTACTGATTTCATGCCAGATGAGAGTTCAAATGTTCAAACTTGGATAAATATTTGGATTGGATAAATATCCAATATATTGGATAAATATTCAGAATTTTAATCACTTGGCTCCTCGGCTCAGTTGGTTAAGCATCTGACTCTTGATTTCAGCTCAGGTCATGATCTCAGGGTCCTGAGGTGGAGCCCTGTGGGGCTCCTCACTCAGCATGGAGTCTTCTTGAGAATCTCTCTCTCCCTCTCTCTCTCTACCCTTCCTTCTGCTCTCTCTGTCTCTCTCTCACACAAATAAATAAATGAAATCTTTAAAAAAATAATTGTAATAACTTAGCTGACTTGACTTTCCCTTTCAGTTTGTCATTTAAATTTATTTAAAGATTTTACCACAGGTACCACATTTTTAGTTTCCACTTTAAGTTAATCTATAGGAAATAGTCTATTGCTTTATAGAATCTATTTAAAGGTAATTTTATATGCTTCTGAATTTCCCTTTTAGCAAAATAATCCTTCAAATGATTGCAGATTGATAACTATTAGTGAAAAGAAGTGATTCCACTCTACTTCATTTCCATAGGCTGGTTATTAATTTATTGAAATCAGAGGAGATTATGCACTGCTAACTGGGGGCAAGACCTCTTGAAAAGTGTAATCAAGAATGACCACATATGTTTAGTGCTGATCCAGGCGATGACTCCTCCTTCACAAAGATAACCCTTTGCAAAGGGGTAGAATAAAGTCACAGTATACAGATCCTCCACACAGGCAGGACTTGGCCTCGTCATCACTCCCAGAATTCAGGAGAAAAGAGTAGGACTACAGGCCTCATAGCTTTCTCAAATGCTATAAGAAGGTCCTGGTCAAAAAAATAATAATAAATGGACAAAATAATTATTAAGTGTGCTGAATGCTATGAAGGAAACAAATGGGGCTGGATGAAGAGTAATAGAGGGCTAACATATTTTATTTAGACCAGGAAATCAGAGAAAGCATCTTGGAGCAGGTGCATCTAAACTAAGATATAAAGGATGAAGACAAGAAGAATTTGCAGAAAGAAAGTATGTGCAGGGGCCATAAGGTGGGAATATGCTTAGAGTTTCCAAGGACTTATAAGAAGATCAAGGCAGTTGAGGCTAAGTGACAATTGAATGGGAGAGTGACACAAGATGTGTTTAGAAAGCTGGAGGGATGGGGGTGGGGGCCTGGATTACATGGGGAATGCCAGACCATAGTAAAGAATTGGGATTTTGTTCTAGTGGTACTGAGAAGCTATTGAAAAATTTTAATGTGAACAGTGATATGATCCCATTTGTGTTTTTGAAGATCACTCTCAGAGGTCTGTAGGGAGAAGGTCAGAAAGGGTGTTGGCAAAAACCCTCTAGGAAGCTGGTGAGCTGTCAAGTGCATGGGAACATGGCAGCCTAAACAGGGCTTCATTACAGATTAAATGCGAGATTAAGAGAAAAGAAAGAATTATGGATTTATTCACAAACTTTTTTTTTACAAGGTTTCTGCTATGAAGAGGGAAATACTATAGTGGTAATAGTTGTTAGGAAGCCCCTCTTTATTTTAAATTTCACCAAACAATTTGGAATCACCCATTAAATGAATAATTAGCAAATATTAGAATATTAGGCTTAATAAGAGGTTGCAGTGCTTTCCCTTGACTAACAAATATGTAATATAAATAGCTGTATATATTTTATAAAATGGAAGTTATAGAATAATCTCTTTAAAATAGCAGCCAAGGGATCCCTGGGTGGCGCAGCGGTTTAGCGCCTGCCTTTGGCCCAGGGCGCGATCCTGGAGACCCGGGATCGAATCCCACGTCTGGCTCCCGGTGCATGGAGCCTGCTTCTCCCTCTGCCTGTGTCTCTCTGCCTCTCTCTCTCTCTGTGACTATCATGAATAAATAAATAAAATCTTTAAAAAAAAAAAATAAAATAAAATAAAATAAAATAGCAGCCAATTACTGAGTGGTCATTGCTGGGTTAGGTGCTTTCTTATTTCATTTGGTCTTTGCAAGAACCCTGTGATGCAGGCAATACTGTCCCCATTTTAAGGATTTGTGAAGCTTTAGTTCAATAGTCTAAGCGATGTGTCCAAAGCCCCATAGATAGAATGCAGGATCAATTGGGATACAATAAATTGCAAGCAATGTAAACAACACAAATAAGCTTGGGTGCCAAAGAAGATACACAGATATTTAACATCTCATGGGCAAGAAAGCAGCGAAGCTGTAGGGGCACCTGGGTAGTACAGCCTGTTGAGCACCCTACTGTTAGTTTTGGCTTGGGTCATGATGTTAGGGTCCTGGGATCCAGGCAGAGTCTGCTTGAGATTCTGTTTCCCTCTCCCTCTGCCCCATCCATTCATGCTCACACGTGTTCTCTCTCTCCCTTCCTCCCTCCCCCATCCCTCTATATAAATAAGTCAAGAAAGAAAGAAAAAGAAAAGCAAGCAAGAAGGTAGCAGACCCAGATCTAAAAAGGTACTGAGACAGGGTCTCACAGGTTTTCTAGTACATTTTTTTCCTCATCTGTCATCTGTATCTGTTCCATGTTATTCTTTCTCCATCAGTTGGCTTTCCTTGTTTTTCTGTGGTTTCCTCCACTGTGTCCCCAAGCTTCACTCTCCAGTCAACCCAGTGAGGCCACATAGTATTCCCACTTTTTAAAAAAGATTTTATTTATTTATTCATGAGAGACACAGAGAAAGGGGCAGAGACATAGGCAGAGGGAGAAGCAGGCTTCCTGTGGGGAGCCCGATGCAGGACTCGATCCTGGGACCCCGGAAGCACGACCTGAGCCAAAGGCAGACACTCAACCACGGAGCCACCCAGGTGCCCCCTATTCACACTCTCAATTCGGAAACTTCAGGGAAGGGGGATCTGACTGGCCCAGTTCAGGAAGAGTATCCACCTTTCATCCAATCAGTATGGACAAGGAAACAGTGTGTCATTTACAGAACTGCTTCCAAGGCTTGCCCTGGGGGTGAGGTACAGGAGCAGGCAAGAGCATCCCTGGTGGGCTGGGCAGATACCGTAAAGGGTGTGCACTAATGTGACAAGCCAGGATTTGGATTTCTGGACCAATAATGGGAGAAAATTTTAGGGCAGTTAACATTTACTCTTTTATTATCATGCTGTTATTGAGGGTGTTTTGGAGTTATATAACTTTAGTTGTGAGGTTATTTTGCAAGTCTTGTAAAGATGTACAGAAGTCATTTTAGGGATCCCTGGGTGGCGCAGAGGTTTAGCGCCTGCCTTTGGCCCAGGGCGTGATACTGGAGACCCGGGATCAAATCCCGTATCGGGCTCCTGGTGCATGGAGCCTGCTTCTCCCTCTGCCTATGTCTCTGCGCCTCTCTCTCTCTCTCTCTCTCTGTGTGACTATCATAAATAAATAAAAATTTTAAAAAAAAGTCATTTTACCCAGTATTTTTTTTTAAAGATTTTATTTATTTATTCATAGAGACACACACACAGAGAAAGGGAGAAGTGGGCTCCATGCAGGGAGCCCGACGTGGGACTCTATCCCAGGTCTCCAGGATCACGCCCCCGGCTGCAGGCGGCGCTAAACCACTGTGCCACTGGGGCTGCCCTTACCCAGTATTTCTAAAAAGAGTTATGCCATGTTTGTTAAAATTATAAATTCTTGCTAACAGCTTTGGCTAGCTCTATTGTTATTATTAAAAACTCATTCATAAAGCAACCTTTGTGAATTAAATGGATGTAAGTTATAAAATGTGGAAAGTAATTATTTGTAATTTTTATTGAGAATATTTTGGACCTACCACTCGTATGGAATAGCATTCTGAAATTTAAACAGTGACTTTTTGCTTTTTTTTTTTTTTTTTGCTTTTTTTTTTTTTTGTCCAATACTTTGTGATTAAATGAGGCCTATTATTATCTGTCATCTTGAAGTGTAAGAAACAACACTCATATGCATTTTGAATCTATGCAGTCTTCATTTTATGAACATATAAGCCTATGAAGTATTCACATGTTGGTTTTGGGACTTTAAACTTGGCAAATTACAGATTCTCATTTTTTTATCTGTCACTGTTGGCTCCAAACAGTAAATTGAAACCACAGGATTTATCTGGCACATACACCAAGCTAATGTTTTTCCCTTGCTTTAAATTAGCTGCTACTTAATGACTAAGAAAGGGTGTATGAGATGGCAAATAGCATAAGAGCAATAACAAACACAAATCACTGCCAACCACACAAAGGCTGCTTGAATTTTGGCTGATTAAAAACCAAAACATGTCTATCATGTTGTATTCAGAAACTTCATAGCAACAGGTGAACACCCTAATCTTTGTTTAGTTTAGAAGAAGCCAATGAAAGGTAAGGACAAAAGGTCATTTCCATCTGAGTTGCATAAGAGGCCTATCAGGTGTGAACCTCCATTCCCTAAACTGGGGGAAGCTGAACCAAAGCCTTAGTATTTGCTTCTCAACATTGTATTTCTAGAGATTGCTACTTACCTATCCTAATAAATTTACTATAGTATCACTGCCAGATAAGAAAAAAGCATTAGGGCTCAGAAGTGTTGGAGTCCATGAAATTTAGACTTGGGGCTGGAGAGTTATTCTTTTTCTTAATGTAATCATGTTACCAAAATTAGGAATATCAGGCTACATTAGAGTTTTTCTGATCACAAATAAAAGAAAATGACAGGACTGGGTAGCTTATGTTGTCTAAACTGTACAGTCCAGGATTCCTCAAAATTACACAGGTTTGGATATCAAGGCATTAGATTGGCATAAGATGCTGTTGGCACATGTTAAAGGATCTTTCGGTCTAGAAAAAGACACTTTTCCTGCCGAGCTGTAGGTCTCTTGGAGCTGTTCAACAGTAGGTGTGCCCTGCAGCCTTTTTGGTGATAAATGATCCGTTTCAAATAAATGAAGTGGCAGCCAACTCTGCAGAAAGAATCACTTTCTAAAACAGAGAGACAGTTTGGGAGGGTCAGAAATACACAAACAGCATGGTAAAATAAAGTATATGCTGCTCTTTTTAATGGAAAAGATTGTTACTGGTTACATTTGCCAAATTCAATCAGTATGCCAAAAAGTCGAGGAATCTGGCAGGGACTGTGCAGAGCAGTTCCATCTTTCATCTATATTTCTTCTCTGTATTTATCTAGCTTCAGAAAATGCCAGGAATGTCTTTTCCTTCCGACTTGGCCCTTTTGCTAAACCACAGAAATACACCAGGCGGCTTCTCGTAATTGTTTGGTTACTTATAGTACAGTCAGTCTTTAAACTTGTGAAAAATATATTCTTTCCATTGGAAATTTATGAAAAGCACCAACAACTGTTTGTTTTCATTTTCTGAAATTTACCCCAGGAACAAAAAAAAAATCAGTTTTATTAATTGGCAGCTACTTGATTCAATACACAGAGGCAGGAGGCCAGCTCATTATTTTTGGCCTTCAGCTGACCCAAAATGGTTTTCTCGTATAAGAAGCTATTCACAGATGCTAGACATAAGAATTAATAATAATAATAATGGCATTTCAGACTTCATGAATAAGTAGTTTTTGGCACTCAGAAAATATCTTCTGTTTTTCACTTGAAAACAGCAATCCTGTTATATACGAAAAGTAAACAGTGCTTGAATTAGCACGTTGGAGTCTTTAATGTACCAAAAATATGCATGCATTAACATTCCCTTCTAAGGCTCCTTTTTTTTTTCACTTCCTTCAGGATCAATCAGTTTTTGTTAAGAAAAAAAATACAAAACTCTTGGGTTCTTAGGAGCTGTGTTCTCTGTATTTTCCAACCTATTGCCATGGTGTAAGATGTCTCTTTGAAATGTCTTTGGACACAAATTTAAAAGTACAGGTGCTAAACAAAAGTTACATTTTTAAAATCAAATTAATTATAGCTTTTTCAGATCGAAATCAGAGCAACTATGCCTGTGGTTCAGGAGTGATCAAACATAATGGCTTATCCTTATGGTTAACAAGTTAGGATTTGTTTATAATATCCTAGTTTGCAATATGCTTTTGGGAAAAAGCACTTCATTCTCTAGGTCTTTAGTTATCCATGAGTAAAAGTAAGAAAAATATTTCTAAAGTTGAAGCTATTATTCTTTATAACCCAAGTTTTAAGTTTGAATCCCCAAGGAGGAAAAAAATTAGAAAAGCACCCCTCTTTTCCATGTACAGCAGTGAAAACTGACATGCTGTTTGGGGGGGTCTCTTTATGACATGGGGCTTAGTATTTTTACCTCTGCTTATGGTAAGAAGTAACTTAAAATATGCACACTAGTGCAAATATTGATACTTTCTCTAGGTCATGCTTTTCTGATTGGGGGAGATCTGATCACATTTCTGTGAAAATAAATTCCAAAAGGTATTTTTTTTCCTCAGATGGTCACTTGCCAGTGAAACTACTTATAAGAATGTTGACTGGATGATTTTACTCCACCTTGCATGCAGAAAAGTAAAAATGAAAATCTCTTTGAAAATTGTCATCTTTGCCAAAGAGAAGTAGAAACACATCTAAGATGTGTTGCATGATCAGCTAGGGACAGGTCTGCTGGCACAATGCTGCATGGTCAGAGGGCTGCACAGATGGAAATGCAGCATGCTTACTGAGACGTGGAGAGGAAGCAAAGATGCTGCTTTACTTTATGGTGAAACCGTGTGTCAACAACAAATTATCATATGTCCGGATATATATCTGGATGAATATACCTTTCTTGCACCAAAATGTGCCCTCCATTTTGTTTGCACAAGTCCCAGAAATTCTCATAGTGGGGGAGTTTGGGTCTGGAAGTTGAGTGTTCAAGATCTGGACTTAGGTAACATTCAGTCCAGCTCTCTTGTCAAAACTAGGGCAAGTCCCCCCTCATACATATCTGTTAGTGGAGTTGTATTATTCAAATTACATAAAAAATTATTACAACGTAAGAAGATAACTCAAAACTTTGCAAAATGTCAGCAAAGATATATGGATGGCAAACAAGCACATGAAAAGATGCTCAAAATCATCATCACTAATCATCACAGAAATGAAAACCAAAACTTCTTGAGAAACAGGCACACGCTCCTGGAATGGCGCAAATTCAAAAGCCTGACAATACAAAGTGATGACAAGCATGTGGAGAAACCAGCACCCTTATATACTGCTCACACACTGGGAATGCAACAGGATACAGCCACCTTGGAAAACAGCTTGCTGGTTTCTTACAAAATTAAACATGCACCTACCATATGGCCCAGCCTCTCTGCCCCGAGCTATCCACCCAAGAGAAATGAAAACGTGCACACAGAAACCTCTCTGTGAATAGTTATAGCGGCATTCTTCTTAATCACCAAAACACAGAAACAATCAAAATGTCCTTCAACAGGTGAATGGCTGAATGACAGGTACATCCATACAATGGAATATACTACCCAGCAATGAGAAGGAACAAGCCGTGACATATGCAACAATATGGACTGATCTCAAAAACCCTGTGTTGAGAGAAGCCCCATTTCTAGTTTTGAGGCTTAGCTGTGATTCACTTAACTCTCCTGGTTAGGTTTGACTTTTATTAAATCAGTCCTCTGTGCTTCAGCTCCATTTTAAGTTTTAGCTCTGGCAACTCAATTAAATTAATAATTGATGATTAACCAGAAATTAACTATTAATCAGTTGATAACACTTATTAGTAATTAAATGGACACCACCGCCATGACTTCTCTGTATTTTTCATTCATTGATTGCTATCCTAAAAGAAATGATGTCCTATCATAGAAAGAATGATTTGATAATGAAGCCTTAAGACAAGAATCCAGGCAGCCTATAGGCACTAAAGCTGCCAAAAGCCATTTTTTAAGAATAAGAGCATCAGAATTTTCTGATGTACTTTTTATAGGATATAGCCAGTGATTTGCATGCAAATTTAGGTAGGTTTTGAAAAAATCATATTTTTTTATTTTTAAAGATTTATTTATTCATGAGAGAGAGAGAGAGAGAGAGGCAGAGACGCAGAGGCAGAGGGAGAAGCAGGCTCCCCGCAGAGCCAGGAGCCTGATGCAGGACTCAACCCCAGGACCTTGGGATCACAACCTGAGCCAAAGGCAGACATTTAACTGAGCCACCCAGGTGCCCCGAAAAGATCATTTTAGTTGATAGCCATATATAATATATATAAGTATAATTTTTTTATATAAGTATAATTTAAACAGATGTCCCAAAGCCAGTCCATTGATTGAATTTAGAAAATTAAATATCAGGAAGAAACTTACTAATTAAATAAATAACACAGCAGTAAAATTTTTGGGGTTTGGTGCCATCAGAACTGGGTTTGAATTCTGCCTATGGGTGCAGCTGCCAAGTCACCCTGCTTTCCCAGGCTCCATGGTTCTAAAAGGATGATAATATGTACCTCAAATAGTTACTGAGAGGATGAAAATGACATATATAATATATACATCTTTCTATATAACATGACATGTATATACACACACACACACACACACACACACACACACTTACATATATATAAAGAGCCTGCCTCGCAGCGGGTGCATCAGAATGGCTGCTGCTATCCTTAAAAGAGTGGCATCTTGCCAAGTTGAGCTGTGGTGTGGGGCAGGTGGCTTTCTAACAGGCTTCTCCCTGGATTCAAGTCCAGTTCCTGTATACCGAACAAATCAGACAGCAGCAAAGTCCTTGACCTCGATGTTCCCAGTGTAGACAGAATTTGGCGTGCTGGCCTGAAAAATGCTGTGTGGACAGCCCTGTATCCATGGTGGGATCTGACCACAAATACAGCTCCCCAGAGAGGCTGCAGGCAGTACTGTGCCCCCCTAGAGGGTAGCTCTAGCTTAGCTCTTTCCTGTAGCTTGACCACAATGCAGAGGCCACACTTGTATCTACAGGTAGGAATGTGCTGCCGTGGCCACCTCCGCACCTTAGGTTGTGTGTTTTGTTGGGACCTCTGTGACTGGGTGTAACCTCAGAGTACGCCCTACGGTCACTGACAGTATAAAGCCAAATAACACAGGATATTTCAGGTTTCTGTCTAACTACACACAACTATCTGTTAAAAGTCCTCAAGCCATTTCTTCAGAGACCATATGACTCAGATATGTGTCCCCCGAATGTGTGTTTGGGTTTTTGGTGAAGAAGGTGATGTGACAATTCAATGGGAGAATCAGTAGAAAACCTTGGCTTGTGGCTGCCCTGATCAATCAAGGCTTTTGCAAAAGCCTCTTCTGTGAGCAAATACCATACTCCTAAATCCACCACTGCCTTTAAGACACTAACATGGTTTCCTTTGCTCTGAATGAGGCCTCATGTGATGGACTCTTGCCTGCCTCTCTACCATCACACCCGCCTTCTTTCCTCACTGCCCTTGTGGCATGGACTGCTGAGTGTCCACCCACATCCCTCCTCCACTCTTTGATGCTAATTTTAGCACAGCAAATGGCTTCCAGCCACAGGATACATCTCTCAGCCTCCCCTGAATCTTGCTATGACCCTGTGAATGAGAAGTGAGAAGTGATGCACGCTACTTGTGTTTCTCGCCCTACATCAAGGCTCACATGTGTATCCCAGGTCACATCCCTCTCCCTACTCCTGAAGGCTAAAGAATAGAGACCACTGGGTGGCTTTGGACTCTAGCCAACCCACTGACAGTGGTAGAGCCACGTTACTGCCCCTGGACCACTTGCTCAGTGTCACATGAGAGGAAACAAACTTCTAGGTTGTTTAAACCACTAAGTTTGGGAGTCTGTATGTGAAAATAGTTTATCCTGGACTCAACATACTCAGGGGCACCTGGGTGGCTCAGTAGGTTAAGCATCTGTCTTCAGCTCAGGTCATGATCCCAGGGTCTAGGGTTCGAGCCCCATGTCTGGCTTCCTGCTCAGGGGAACTGCTTCTCCCTCTCCACCCTGCTCTCTTACTATCTCTCTCTCTCAAAAAAAATAAAATACTTTTTAAAAAGTTAACCTACTCATAGGAGTTGATTTGGCAAGCATTTGGTACCTTTGTATGAAAAGACAGACACATGGTCTTGGATGGGAGACAGCTACTTGCCACGATGTACAAATGGAGAGCAGAGCAGGGGCTGACTGCTACTCATCTCTTCTGTTGGTGCCTCTGGGCTCCGCACAAACCCAAATCTCTAGTAGGTGGCCCCACCATTCTTCCTGTGTCTGGAATGTTCTCCAAATGCCCATACCACACTTTGCACTGCTCACATCCATCCTTTGGGCTTTGGATTCACTCTTGCTCCTCCGGGGAGTCTGTATTTACTGCCTGCCTACATATGTGCTCTCCTAGCACTGCCTCCTCTTCTCTGTTGTATGGACATCACTGTTTGTCTCGGGAGACTATAAGATTCCTGAAGGCAGAAGCCAGGCCTGTGTCATGCACTTCTGCATTGCCAGGCACAGTTCATGCCATGGTGCAGAACGTAGTGAATATCTGCTGAATGAAGCAATGAACTTCTCCCCATTTTTAGTACTGCCACATAACCACAATTAGGATCGAAATACTAATATTTCGAAATGCTCTGCAAATGTGAAGGCAAACAAAAGCAGCATTTGAGGAGGGTACATATTTATGATCTTTTTCTTCTGCATAGCCACAGAAGCCCAGTGCTTAAATTGTTTATTTTTGTTTTTAAACAATACAGAAAGGGGTTGGGATCCTATAATGCATTTGACTTTTCAACTCTATATTTTCCCTCTGCTAGAGAAGTTTAATTTTTCTCTGTGAATTTTTTTTTTTTTTTTTTTTTTTTTTTAGTTTGTACCCTGGAAAAGTAAGGTGATAAATACAGGCAATCATTGCAAAGTATGACTATTGCCGGGCGCTAATGTTTTCAAATTGCTGATGATTTTTAGGGACACCACAAACTGGCCGCACTGTCAGTAGCATTTGGCAGTCATAACTGGCAGCAGGAAATCAGACTGTAAATTTAGAAAGCATTGTACCATATTTGGGAATGCACCTCAAAGTCACCTCCAAATATGTCATGGTCATGTAGCTGGGGTTCAGAGTGAAGTTAACTATCCCTTATTATGTATTTTTGTGGTATGTGAAAAACTTCAAAAAGCATGGCTGGGAAAAAGAGAAAGCCAGTTTGTTGCATCAAGGTAAAAATTTCAAAGCTTTTAACTTTAAAAATTACCACTACCAAGTTAGGAAAGCCATTTAGCACTGATACTTTCTTCATAAACACTTGACTTTACTGAAATAATTTTAAAATTATTTCTGCTACTTATAATTTTAATGCTCATTAAGATCATTTTCATAGTAATGGCTTATGTCAGAGTAAGCTGATAGGCTGAAAAGAGATACTTAGTTTTTTTTTTAAATTTTTTTTTATTTATTCATGATAGTCACACAGAGAGAGAAAGAGAGAGAGAGGCAGAGACACAGGCAGAGGGAGAAGCAGGCTCCATGTACCGGGAGCCCGACGTGGGATTCGATCCCGGGTCTCCAGGATCGCGCCCTGGGCCAAAGGCAGGCGCCAAACCGCTGCGCCACCCAGGGATCCCCTTAGTTTTAATACATGAGAACTTTAACATACCATAGGATCATGGAGAGGATAAGATTCTAATTGTGAATGTCTCCTCTTGAAATGCAACATTAAGTAAATCCTTTTACTCTGTGTTAAGGCATAACACTTGAGGAGAAAAAATAGCTTTGCCGATTACGTGTATTATGGTAATTCATCCAATGTGCTTAGGGCTCCTCTAGTGCCCCAAAGGAGGAAACCAGTTGTCATGTAAGTTTCTAGGACATTTGTGACAAAGTTCTGCACCAAAGCAATTCAAAATAAGTAAGCTTTGCTATGGTCAGGAAACCTGACAGGGACACAAGGACAAGAGAACAGATAGAGGGGGCAGCCATTCCTGGGCAGCCTTCTTGAAGGGTCAGTCCTAGGAATAATCTCACTGAACAGTTTAGAAAAAAACATACACAATGAAATCCAGTCTGTGAACACAAGTAAGCTATGAGGAATATTAAGCAGAGAGATCCAGTGTCATTGTGCCCAGACAAAAGAGTAGCTGGTTAAGTTTTATTTTGGACCAGAAAAAAAAAATTCAAGCACTTTTGAAAAGGAATATGAGTTGAAATGAAAAAAAAAAAAAAAAGGATCAGAAGGGCATTTTTAAAATCTCAGTTTTGTTTGTTGCTGGAGCTGAAATATGCAGAGCACCTTTTTTTTCCCATTTAAGTCCAATTTAGTTAACATACAGCATATAACTAGTTTCAGAGGTAGAATTTAGTGATTCACCATTGCATGTAACACCCAGTGCTCATTACATCAAATGCCCTCCTTAATGCCCATCACCTAGTTACCTCATACCTCCACTCAATATGCAGAGCATCTTAACCTCAAAGTAATGTTGATTGTGTTAGCCCCTGAAGACACAGAGATGAAAGTAAGGGGTTCAGCCTTCAGGAGAAGCTGTGAGTGTGTTTGACTGCAAACCAGTATGGTGTAGGAGCAATGGTCCACCACTGGTGGAGGTGGGCATCTAAAAGGTCAACCACAGCTAGATCCTGGCCCCACAGATTACACATAGCAAACAAGGGAGCCACATGCTCCTATAAGACCCACAGGAGAGTTTTCAGGAACAGAGAGGCCCCATTGAATGAAAGAATTGCTGATGGAGGCAGTTGACTATGACTACAGATTTCAAGATCAGGTGCAGGCATGATGGCCCATGGACCAGGGAAAACTAGACACACCTCAGGAAGTGCTAGCCCCGGGAGTCCAGGTCCAGAAATCAGGCCAGACCACCTCCCTCTCCATGGGTACTTACACCAAGGGATGCAGTGTGTATATATGGGTAAGAGCATGGGATCTGGAGCCTGTGTTCAAATCCTGGCTTTCCCAAACATTGCAACTTTGGGCAAGTGACTTAATCTCTCTATGCTTTAGTTTCCTCATCTGTAACACTAGACTATTAATGATAGTATTTAACTTTGGGTTTGTTGAGAGCATTAAATGAATTGACATATATAAGGCCCTTTGAATAGTACCTGATACCTGGCAGGCATTAATTGTTTGTTGAAATCTTAGCTATTGCTATTATTAGTTCCATCCTTCCCAAGGGATACCTATCCTCCCTGCCTCTCCTGGATCTTTAATGGTGGAATGAGTGGAGGAATGTCATTTCTGGTAAAGACTGGGTGATGATGATCTGAGAAAGCTTGCCTGAGCTTTCACTTATATCTGGCCTGGGCTTTGCTTTGTAAAGGGAGAGATCTTCCCCACCACCCATTCCCTGAGTCACTGGGCACAACAACCAGAAAGCTGGGAAGTCATTTATTCTCTGTCTCCTGGGTTCCCCTCCACAAGGCAGAGAGAGGGCTATTACCCTGGGCCACTGGCTGCCATATGCCTTGCTTCTCACCCTGTACACTTCTTGAGAGCTAGACTGTGCCTTTCCTATAGTGCCTTTCACATCACATCCCATCACAGGTGATCAGCAACATTTTCTTGATTGACACAGGAAACAAAGAACTGCCCCACCTGCTTATCATACCCAAAAAGATGTAATAGAGAAAAAATTTACTTAAAAGTAAAATCTTCGGATCCCTGGGTGGCGCAGCGGTTTGGCGCCTACCTTTGGCCCAGGGCGCGATCCTGGAGACCCGGGATCGAATCCCATATCGGGCTCCCGGTGCATGGAGCCTGCTTCTCCCTCTGCCTGTGTCTCTGCCTCTCTCTCTCTCTCTGTAACTATCATAAATAAATAAAAAAAATTAAAAAAAAAAACGTAAAATCTTCCCAGAAATGTAAGATGTGTATTGAAGAAGCTAGATTAACATAAAATTAGTATTGATACAAATAAGCTACTTTAGTAACCCAGATCCAAGTAGATTTTAAAGTAAGATTGAAGGAATGACTTTATGAAAATGTCTGATCAGAATCTCTGGACTGGTCCTGGAATCAGCTTAGGGATGTGACCCATTCCAGTTCTCTCAGGATACAGAGACAGGGTGAATAAATAAAAAAAATCTTTTAAAAAATGTAACACTTTGGTATATAATTGAAATTCTGTAGACTAAGTATTTGGCTTAAAAAATATCTTCTCTAAAATTTGTAAACAAAAATTTTCAAATCTGGGAACAGTAAACAAGGCTATCACTCGTGTAAAACTCAATAGCAATGTGTTTGAACTGTGTTCTACCAAATGTCTAGCTAAGACTATCGGAATAGAGGGACTGAGTTTCTGGGATTGTGGTGCAAGTAGTGGTTTGGGATAGTTGTTGAAAGGGTACAAGTGTAGATTGGGCAGATCTGTGTGGAATGAACAAATGATGAACAAGCTTACATCACCAGTTGAGGAGTGAGAAGCAAGGAGAGGTGTTTTGCAGTGAGAAAGAAATTCTAGAAAATGAGCATGGAGACCAAAGTTTGGCCCTCTTTCTATGGTGAAGATGAGTGGTTTTTTTGCATATCATAGAATCAAAGAAGGTACCAGAGAGTCACTATGAAAAACAAGAAGAAATAGGCAGAGTTCTAGGAACCCAAGCCCTACTTTTTCTTCAGATGTTCCATTTTGTCTTACATATGATATTTATGTATATATGAATTTCATGGGATAGTTAAGATTCAGTTTGAGGGCAGGAGAGGAAAAGATTTCCACTGCTTAAAAAAATTTTTTTTAAAATCACTGGCCTAAATACCATGCTTAGGGCCAGCCCTGAAGTTCTAAACAGCTAACCTAGCAAAAACCATGCAAGGTGGGCTCTGAAATGAACACAGTCTTTGTGTTCATTAATTAATAAAATTAATTCAGTTTCTTTCACTGAAATTTTAAATTCTTACACAGATGACACTAAGAAGTATCCTTTTAAATAATTTTAGCAAAAAAGAGAAGACTAAAATTAATATTTAGGCATATATTAAAAACTTCAAGGATTATCAGGAGTTTTTGTCAGAGTTGTTGGAAACATTACTTTGCAAAATTAATGGTCATATTTTTGGTTGCCATTTTTACAAATCTTAAACATTCGGTGGGTTTTAAAAGAGAAATTAAGTAAGCACAATCACATTTGACTTATTCCTTCCCACAAATTGTATCACAAAAGGAAAACATTTCCCAAATGGGTAGCAAGTGATGAGACAGACTTCTAAGGCACACTTGATACCAGTAGGGTGCAAGGAAAGGAAGACCAGAAGAGGCCTTGAGAATGAGGTTAAGTCAACTGGAGTTTAAGAAAAGCAACCATTGGGCAAAAAGAATCTTTCATTTAAGGTTATTTCCCAAGAAATTAGTCATTTATTTTCATCCTTATGAGCTTAGTTCCAATTTAGTAGGAGCAGGGAAAGCTATTTCTTTGACAATGAAGAAGAAAAAATGTGGCTCTTCTCTCCAGCCTTGTGCTTTATTTTTTTTTTCCATATTAAGCTGCTCTTAAAGCTGAAAAGAAATCAAAATGAAATTGGGAAAGTGGTTTCACTAAAGGATTTTTTTTTTCCTTTTCAATTCTTCAGCTTCAACTTTTCTGGATATCTTTCCATTTTTGCTCCCATGCAGGACGAATTCTATATCTAGTAAGGTATTTTAAATATTAACATGTCTTTGGTTTTGAATTCCTTCTAATAATGTGCCAGTTTTTGGAGATAAATATAAATGCAAACAATATAACATTAATAATTCAGACTGATTCTAGTATTGAGGAGTATTGTGGAAATCATTATCCCTTTTAATATATCCATTTTGAGATAATGCTTGGCCTTATTTTTATAGTAAACAATTTTAAATTTTTTCTTAGCTTGGCAAGATATAATTTTATAGTTTGACATCAGACTTTATAAATTCTTAGCATTTGCTAGAGCAAAGTAAACCAAACCAAAATCTTTCCAATGATAATTTCTTAAGGTAATTAAGCTAAATACCTTCTTATAAATGGCGCTTATCTTTTATTGTTTTAAAATACTTCCATGTGAAATTATCAATTATAGACCTACGTCTGTATTTAGTAGGGATATTACTCACATGAACTTGCATTCAAGATTAAAAAGAAAATTGAGTTACAGGCAGAAAATAATTTGACTTTCTGTCCTACACCTACAAACTTATCCTTAACTACATTCAGTCTATACACCTCTCTTGTCTTTGCGTGTTCCTTCTCCTGGCTATACTCCACTATACTCATGATCTCATTTTATCTCCAAAAGCTGGAGATTTTGACATTGGCTATTCCCTCTAACTTCTGCATATTTAATCTTAATATCTCATTGCCTACTTACTCATTTCATATTGCACCATCAGTTGATCACATCCACTATGGAATCCACCATATCAGAGGAGTTTCATTCTCTAGAGATCCTCATTTCTCCAGCTGTCCTTGATTCTTCAGCCAATTCCATTGGCTTTTACCTTCAAAAATTCTGAGATTGCTTTATTGGTAATCTCTAGAATTTTCAAGTATCCAAATCCAAGGTATTCTTTTCAGTCCTCAAATTACTTAATCTCCCTAAGTCTCATTATAATATTGATCCCACCATCTTCTTAAAGTGCCACCTTTCCTTAGCTCCTGTGATTCCATAGTCTCCTGGTCCTCCTTTCACCTCTTTGTTGACTCTTCATCTCCTTTGCGGGTCTCACTTCTTTCTGGCTAATCCACTTGTTATGACTTTTTAAATAATATAAGTAATGTATGTTCACTGATAACAAATTAGAAACTAAAGATGAAAAAAAAGATAAAAAATATTAACTGAAGCCTGCTGAAGAAGACCTCTGTGAATTTTTTTTTGAGGAACTTTGGCTTTGAACATCTTGAAAGATACAGAGATGTGATATATGTGTATATGTGATATCACACACATATTTACATAGCTTTATGAAGCCTATGTATCTTTATGAAGCCTTAACAACAGCTTTGAAAGCCATGGTCCATGAATTATGAGACTGGGTGACATTTCTCTTAGAGGGTATATAGAGAAAAGAAAAAATGAGAGGGTTGATATGATATCCTGAGTCATACCACGAAGGCAAAGAAAGAGGATTATGCACACACACACACACACACACACACAAGCAGAGTATTAAAGAGAAAAAATCAAAACAAATAAGGAAAGTGCTATTTTAGGAAAGTCAAGAAGAGAGATTATTTTGAGAACAAGGACATAACCAGTGGGACCAACTGAAAAGTGAAGAAAGACAAGAACAAAAAGCACATACTAGATTCATAGCAAAGCAATTTCTAATAACCTCAGAAAAGAGATGAGGAAATGAAGACAGCTAGTGAGGCCACTCTGGAAAGTTTGGCAGAGAAGAAGAGGGAACAAGAATGGTAGCTGAAAGGGGAGGTAAAGGCAGATTGGGTGGTTTTTTCTTTGTTTATTTTGTGTCCTGAGACAGTAGAAACTTGAGTGTGCTTATGTGCTCATTGGCAAGTGCAGGAAGAGAGGGGAGCCAGTGAAGGTATCGGACTGAGAATGATATGGAGCAAGCTCCTAGAGGAATGGAGAGGTAGGGGAACACAGAGCTTGAGGGCATGGAGATGAGTTTAGCCTGGAGGAGAGACACCTCTTGTGTATGACAGATGGCAAGGGGGAAAGGATGGGCACAATTGCAGTGGTAATCTATGCACGAGATGACAGGGAGCTGGGCAATTTCCCTTTTTGTGATTTCTATTTTCCCCATCAAGTAGGAGGCAAAGGCACAGGCTGAGAGCAAGGGAACTGAAGTAGTGAGTTGGGTAATTTGAGGAGAATAGAGAAAGTTTTAAATAGCTGCTGCAGAGAAAAAAAGCTGATGAGAAAGGATACCTTTGTGGATTGCCAGAATTGAGAGCCAGTTGAGATAAGAGACCATGAACATGTGTGCATTATCCAGAAGCTTAGTTGGGATCTGGGATTTCAATTTGTAATATCAGTATGTTAGGAGAATAGTAGAGAAAAGAGAGCTAAACTTAGTGATGGAAAAGCAGCTGACATGGTGAAGCCCAGAAGGTAGGTAAGAGCAGGAAGACTGTGAATATACAAGTGTCTCCTGTGTTTTCAGTCCCGTTCTGTCTCTACCAGAACCTGGAGCTTCTGCTAGAGGGCAATTAGAGGCAGATATGGAACAGTTACTGGATTAGTAAGGCCCAAGTATGACCATGAGAATAGCTGACGAGTTTTATGGAGTAGGGGTAAAAATCAATGGAACTGAGAAGGTCAAATTCTGAGGCTATGGGTGACATTATTGTTTGGGTCAAAGTGTTTATTTTTTTTATTTTGAGATGAGATGTCATCTTAAGTCACAATTTTATTCATGTTACCAAAAAACAAAAACAAAAACAAAACACCAAAACAAACAAAACCCATAGTCAGTAGTTCAGATGTTAGCTAAGGCTGCCATTCCCATGATCATGTAGGAAATATTGGCTCAAGCTTCCCTCTGCTTTCCATGCCCTAGACAATGTCTAATTTAGAGGGAATTCTGTGTATTACCCAGAGTCTGATTATTTCATTCAGGTTATGGATTGTTTCATTCTTATAAGCATTTTGTACCCAGAGCTGACATAGATTTCAAATTTCACCCTTTTATCTTGTTCTCCCCACTAACTTCTACCTTGATGAGAATAATAAACAAAAACATTCTTATAAAGTCATTGTATACAAAGCAAAAAAATTTAATTAAAAAAATCAAAGATTTGTAGTGATGGAAGGAAATATACATTGTAGCAATGCCAACAACTTCAAGACAGGTATTACATTTGGCAGCTGGTAAAAAACCCATGGCCGTTTCTGAACTAGGCTTTCATTCTCCCAGTGGATCACTTTACTGTCTCTTCCCTTCTCTGCCTTTTCTTCTTAAAAAGAAGAACAGATTCTCACAAATTGCTGATCTGAGTGATTCAGTTTTCTCTAGGCTATACCTTTCAAAGTTAGCTCCAGATCTTCTTGCATATCAAAAATTTGGCCTCATCCTTAAATCCAAGAAAGATGATAGTGGCTCAGATCACCGCAGCAGAGGTAAAGAGGTCAGATTCTGGGTACATTTTGAGGGTAAAACAGGATCGGTTCATGGCTTGGATAAAGGCAGTGAGAGAAAGCAAGAAGTCAGGGATACTCCAAAGTTTTTGGCCCAAGCAGCTAGAGAGATGAGTTGACATGAACTGAGGTGTGGAGGCCATAGGGAAATAGGTTTTGAAAGGGTCAGGGATTGAGCTCTGTTCATCCTCTGTGAAACTCAGTGTATTTTCTTTCCAAGTGCAGATGTCAAACAGGCAATTGAATGGTCTGAGCTGGAGACTTATATATACATATATTTGATAAATAAATAAATAAATAAATAAATAAATAAATAAATAAATAAAAAAATATATATATATATATACAGCCTCTCTCAGAAAAATATTTCTAAATACTCTCTCAAAAACTGTTCTAACAATAGAACACAGGCAACCACATAGACTTTCAGTCTCTTCTCAATGGGAGATAACTCACGTTAAATGCAGGCATTGTATTAAGAGTTGATATCCAGGACATTTTTCCTGGAGTCTGAAGAAAACCTATAGCTTGTTCCAAGCATATTAAACTCTTGAATATACTTTTGCTTCCTTCTGAAATCTAACATTACGTTCAAGTGACTAAAAAAAAGACGGAGAATTGGAGAGGAGAAAATAACAAAATTTTGTAAATTCAAATTCAGTGGAAGAGTGACAACTGCCTGGCAGACCTCAGGAATCAGAATGTAAAGTCAACAGTGGGAGAAACTCAGAAAAAACCCAGCTTACAATGTGGAAGCCTCAAAATATTAAGAACTGGTAGCCCTAAGTGCCTCTGGAATTGGTCTGTAGGGTTCAGGATGGAGGCTATAATAAGGGAAACTGAGTAAAAGCTAGAGCCCCTTCCCTAACTCCACTCAGTAAGTCACTGCCCTTTCCCAACACAGCAGCTGCCCAAATAAAACAGTCTCTGGACTGGAGGACAGCAGCCCCTGTGAAGTAAAGATATTCTACTGAAGATGGAGATTAAGTGACCATATAAACACTGAAGCTAAATGGATGATCTGCCCTTCTCAGTCCCAAATTCCTACAAGTGAGTCCCTTCCTCTACAGGTTGGAGTTTGAAAAGCTCTTCCTTGGAGAATCTGACTAGCTCAACACAGAAGATTTCAAGATACTGACCTGGGGAAGACCCCAGCCAGCCTTTCCAGGGCCTCTGGTGGCTGTGGGAAACTGTTGTATGTGAATTAGAAAAAGATGTTCCCTCTGAGAAGATGTAGCTTTGTTGGTCCGCCACTTAAAAAGGAGATAACACGTTTGAGGGAAGAAAAAGGCATCCCTTCTTCCTTGACCAGTGAAATAGTGAGAAAATGAGAGCTGCTTTTCAGGCCCCTTTAATCCGGTGTTTTCATTGAGAGCACAATCCTGAGTGGCCTGAGACCACTCAGATTATCCTACAGTAAAACACAGCCAACAAGCCCCATTTATGTGCTCAAATTCTCTATTCACCCAACAAGTAACATCTGAAGAATGTTTTGAATATAGAAGACAAAAACTGAAACAAATGGAAACAAATCAGTGCTTGGAAGAAACATAGTGTAGCAGAGAGAATGAAAAAAGTGAACATCCTCAGAGAGATAGATAGATAGAAAGAAAGAAAAAAAAAGAAAGAAAGAAAGAAAAAGAAAGAAAAAAAGAAAAAGAAAAAGAAAAGAGAGCTTTCAGGGAACATGAATTGGAAGATAAATCTCTCAGAGGTCTCTATCCATTGAGAAGATCCAATAATTATAGGGGCACCTGGGGTCCAGTCAGTTAAGCCTCTGATTCTTGTTTTCAGTTCACATAGTGATTTCATGGGTCTTGGGATCGAGCCCCACATCAGACTCCATGCTCAGCAGGGAGCCTGCTTGTGTATTCTCTCCCTCTGCTCCTCCCCACCATTTGCTCTCACTTTCTTTCTCCCTCTGTCTCTCTAAAAATAAATAAATACATCTTTAAAAAAAAAAAAAAAGAAGAAGAAGAAGATCTAACAATTGTAAATATTTATGTCCCCAACTTGGGAGCACCCAAAAATATGTCAATTAAAAACAAACATAAAGAAACTCACTGATAATAATACAATAATAGTAGGGGACCTTAACACCCCACTGATTTCCAAGCAGAAAATCAACAAAGAAACAATGGCTTTGAATGACATACTGGATTAGATGAACTTAATAGATATATTAACACTTCATCATAAAGCAGCAGAAAACACATTATTTTCAAGTACACATTGAAGATTCTCCAGAATAGATCACATACTGGATCACAAGTCAGCCCTCAACAAATAACAAAAAGATTGAGATCATACCATCCATATTTTCAGACCACATGCTATAAAACTTGACATCAATCACAAGAAAAAAATTGGAAAGACCATAAATACAAGGAACTTAAGGAACATCCTACTAAAGAACAAATGGGCTAACCAGGAAATTAAAAAAGAAATTAAAAAAAAATAATACATGGAAGCAAGTGAAAATGAAAACATGACAGTCCAAAACCTTTGGGATGCAGCAAAGACAGTCCTAAGAGGGAATTATATAGCAATACAGGCCTACTCTAGAAGCAAGAAAAATCTCAAATATTCAACCGAACCTTACACCTAAAAGAGCTAGAAAAGGAGCAGCAAATAAAGTGTAACATCAACGGAAAAAAGGAAATAGTAAAGATTAGAGCAGAGGTAAATGATATAGAAACAAACAAACAAACAGTAGAACAGATTGACAGTAAGAGCTGGTTCTTTGAAAGAATTAATAAAATTGATAAGCCCTTAGCGAGACTTACCAAAAAGAAAAGAGAAGGTACCCAAATAAATAAAATCACAAATGAAAGAGGAGAGATCACTACTAACACCACAGAAATACAATTAGAATATTATGAAAAAATTATATGCCAACAAACTAGGCAATCTGGGAGAAATGGGTAAATTCCTAGAAACATACAAACTACCAAAACTGAACAGAAATAGAAAATTTGAACAGACCATAACCAGCAAAGAAATTGGAAGATTAATCAAAAATCTTCCAACCAACAAGAGTCCAGGACTAGGTAGCTTCATAGGCAAATTCTACCAGACATTTAAAGAAGAGTTACTTCTTTAACTTAATCTTCTAAAACTAAACTTATTCTTCTCACATTGTTTCCAAAAATAGAAATGAAAGGTACAATTCCAAAGTCATTCTACAAGGCCAGCATTACTTGATTCCAAAACCAAAGACCCCACTAAAAAGGAGGGGAGAATTATAGGCCAATAACCTTCATGACCATGGATGCAAAAATTCTCATCAAGATACTAGCAAATCAAATCCAACAGTACATTAAAAGAATTATTCACCATGATCAAGAGGGAATTATTCCTGGGCTGCCAGGATGGTTCAATATTCACAAATCAATCAATGTGATATACCACCTTAATAAAAGAAAGGATAAGACCCATGTGATCCTCTCAGATGCAGAAGAAGCATTTGGCAAAAGACAGCATCCATTCCTTATAAAAACCCTCAACAAAGTAGGAATAGATGGATAGATGAAACATACGTCGACATCATAAAAGCCATATTGGAAAGACCCACAGCTTATACCATCTTCCTGAGAGCTTTTCCTCCATGGTCAGGAACAAGGACAGGGATGCCTTGTTCTCACCACTACTATTTAACATAGTCCTGGCAGCCTTAGCCTCAGCAATCAGACAACAGAGAGAAGTAAAAGGCATCTAAATTGTCAAGGAAGTAGTCACTTTCACTATTTACAGATAACATGATACTCTATGTAGAAAACTTGAAAGACTCCATGAAAAAATTGCTAGAACAAACACATGAATTCAGTAAAGTCTCAGGATATAAAATCAACATACAAAAATCTCTTGCATTTCTATACAGCAATAATGAAGCAGCAGAAAAAGTCAAGGAATTGATCCCATTTACAATACACCAAGAATCGTAAGGTATCTAGGAATAAACCGAAGAGGATTAAACCGAACCCAAACCATAAGATGCCTAGGAATAAACTGAATCAAAGAACCAAAGACCTGTATTCTGAAAACTGTAGAACACTTATGAAAGAAATTAAAGAAGACACAAAGAAATGGAAAACATTCCATGCTTGTGGAAGAACAAACATTGTTAAAATGTCTATACTACCCAAAGCAATCCACACATTTAATGCAATCCCTATCAAAATACCACCAGCATTTTTCACAGAGCTAGACCAAACAATCCTAAAATTTGTACGGAAATTCAAAAGACCCTGAATAGCCAAAGCAATCCTGAAAATTTTAGAAAAGCAAAGCTGGAATCATCACGATTCCAGACTTCAAGCTCTATTGCAAAGCTGTGTCATCAAGACAGTATGGTACTAGCACAACAAATACAAGTACAACAAATGGTATGGTACTGGCACAACAAATACAGGTACATAGATCAATGGAACAGAACAGAGAATCCAGAAATGGACCTACAACTCTATGGTCAGCTATTCTTTGACAAAGCAGAAAGAATATCCAATGGGAAAAAAATCTCTTCAACACATGGTGTTGGGAAAACTGGACAGCAACATGCAGAAGAATGAAACTGGACCACTTTCTTGAAATAAATTCAAAATTGATGCAAGACTGAAATGTGAACCAGCAAACCACCAGAATCCTAGAGGAGAACACAGGCAGCAACCTCTTCACCCTGGGCCAGAGCAACTTCTTACTAGATACATCACTAGAGGAAAGGGAAACGAAAACAAAAATGAACTACTGGGAGTTAAGATAAAAATCTTCTGCACAGTGAAGAAAACAGTCAAAAAAACTAAAAGCCTATGTAATGGGAGAAGATATTTGCAAATGACATATCTGAAAAAGGGTTAGTATCCGAAATCTATAAAGAACTTAGCAAACTCGACACCCCAAAAACAAATAATCCAGTTAAAAAATGGGCAGAAGACAAAATAGACATTTTTTCCAAAGACCCAGATGGCTAACAGATATATGAAAAGATGCTCAACATCACTCATCATCAGGGAGATAAAATACAAATCAAAACCACAATCACCTCACCTGTCAGAATGGCTAAAATTAACAACTCAGGAAACAATGTTAGTGAGGATGCAGAGAAAAGGGAACCGTCTTGGCACTGTTGGTGGGAAAGCAAGCTGGTGCAGCCACTCTGGAGAACATTTTGGAGGTTCCTCAAAAAGTTGAACTTTTTGCTCAAGGAATTGAGGAATTGCTATGCCCCAGCAATTGCACTACTAACGATACCAAAATACAGAAAGAATACATGCATCCCAATGTTTATAGCAGCATTATCAACAATAGCCAAACTATGGAAAGAGCCCAGGTATCCATCGACTGATGAATGGATAAAGAAGATGTGGCATATATACCATAGAATATTAGCCATCAAAAAGAATGAAATTTTGCCATTTGTAACAATGTGGATAGAGCTAGAGTGTTTTATAAGCAAAATAAGCTAAGCAAAATAAGTCAGAGAAAGACAAATATATGATTTCACTCATATGTGGAATTTAAGAAACAAAACAGATGAATATATGGGAATGGGGAAAATTAGGGGGAAGCAAACTGTAAGAGATACTTCATGATAGAGAACAAACCGAGGTTGCTGGAGGGGTGGTAGGAGGGGATGGGCTAGGTGGGTGATGGGTATTAAGGAGGGCATTTGTTGGGATCCCTGGGTGGCGCAGCGGTTTGGCGCCTGCCTTTGGCCCAGGGCGCGATCCTGGAGACCCAGGATCAAATCCCACGTCAGGCTCCCGGTGCATGGAGCCTGCTTCTCCCTCTGCCTGTGTCTCTGCCTCTCTCTCTCTGTGTGTGTGACTATCATAAATAAATAAAAATTTTAAAAAAAAAGGAGGGCATTTGTGATGAGCACTGGGTGTTGTATGTGATGAATCACTAAATTCTACTCCAGAAACCAATATTGCACTGTATGTTAACTAACTAAAATTTAAATAAAAATTTAAAAAGAAAAAAACTCTCAGAAAGAGTAAAAACATAAAGAGATGAAAAAAGGAAAGATAAAAATAAAAAAAAAAAAACAGTGCAAAAGATCTAACTTCAGAATATTAGTTCCACAAAGGAATAACTGAGAAAATGGAGAGGAGGAAATGAAATGAAATAGTTCAATAGAATTTCCCAGAGTTGGAGTACATGACTTACCAGATTGAAATGATGCATCAGGTTCCCTGTATACAATGGATAAAAGTATACCTATCCACAAGATATAGCACTGTAAAATTTTAGAACATTAAGTATAATAATAATAATAGTAATAATAATAATGAAAGATTCTGTAATGTTCAGAAGAGAAAGGATAGAAAAAGAAGATAGAGTGAACAAGAGAAACCAAACATGAAGAACACTTTGGGCTTCTCAACAGTAACATTGGAAGCAAGAAGAAAATGGAGGAATGCCTTCAAAACTCTTCCAACTCTTCAAAAATTATTTCTCACCTAGAATCCTATATTCAGTAAAACTCTTAATCAAGTCATAGAAAAGACATGTGAGTCTTAAGAAGTTTACCTCCTTTGCACATTTGTCAAGAGGCTACTGGAGAGTGTGACTCTGCCAGTATCTTTAAATCTTCAAAGAGAATGTTGAGTTATACTTTTTGTTGGTGGTGGTGGTTGACTATGCATTTTTTTTTAATTTATTGGAGTTCAATTTGCCAACATATAGCATAACACCCAGTGCTCATCCTGCCAAGGGCCCCCTTCAGTGCCCATCACCCAGTCACCCCAACCCCCTGCCCCCCTCTCCTTCCACTACCCCTTGTTCATTTCCCAGAGTTAGGTGTCTCTCATGTTTTGTCACCCTCACTGATATTTTCAGAGAATGTTGAGTTACTCTGATTCAAACTTGATTTTGTCTTGACCACGTATTGATGAAGTTCCTGACTGCTTTATTTCCTAGATCATTTTACCCCACAAAAGTGTTCTTTGACTTCCTTCTAAAGAACCAGAGGAAATTCATAGTGATAACCCAAGGCAGGAAATACAGAGTGGTCTATTCCTTCTACTATATTTCCATGGGACCTGCAGTAACCTGTCAGTACTACATCCTGCCAGCGTTCCCAATTGCAATGAGCCCGGTCTCTCAGGGCTCCCTCCTTTCTCCTTAGATCCCATCACAGAGGCAGAACTTGATAGGGACTCAGAGACTTTACCCTGCTGACCTTCCTCTGAGGGCCTCTTGCCTTTCCTTACAGAAGTGCCCACCCACGTGACTCTCAGCCTCCACTGGGTAGCAATAACCTGACTTCTTCATAAGAGGATATCATGCCAGCCAATACAGTGCTGAAAATGTTTTGTTACATCTCACTTGTTACTAGAATCAGAACAGTGCTTGAAGTATGTTTTCTCTTAGAATAGTGCTTGAAGTATGTTTTCTATTGGAATAATAATGGCTAAGAACTAAAGAGTAGTTACTGTGAGCCAAACCTTGTTCTGGGATCCTTATCAGATATAACTTTGTCTCCTTTATGGATAATATTATAGAAAATAATAAACATGGGATTATCATAGGTGGCTTCCCCATGCACATTCCTCTTGGCCCCTATCATATACTCCATCTTTTCCCAGTTTATTACCTTTGTCTGAGAGCAGGAGCAGGCTGGGTGTGAATCTTTTCCTTAATGTGCCTTGTAAAGGTCAGGCAGGGGAAGGGACAATCATTTAAAATATTAAATTATCAGTGTACTTCATTTCGCTGTGGTCTTCTCCATGTTCCTTCGCTTAGATTGAATTTTTTAATTTCAACATCTTCCAACCCAATAGAAAGAAGTAGAAAATCTGACCAAAAAAGCATCTGAGTTCTGATCAAACTCATAAATGAGTTTATAGGATAGGGGCACCTGGGTGGCTCAGTGGTTAAGCGTTTGCCTTCAGCTCACTACATGGGGCTCCCCGCAGGGAGCCTGCTTCTCCCTCCGATTCTCTCTCTCTGTGTCTCTCATGAATAAAGAAATAAAATCTCAAAAAAAAATGAGTTTATAGGATAATCTTTTCCAAAATGAAGGTAGTTTTATTCAATTATTCTAATAGCAAAGGAGGTGTGATTGAGTTCTGGTTTTCTATAATATAAATTAATAAATAATATCGCTTAGCCTTAACTTTTTGTGAATATTTTGAATTATAGCCACTTCCCTATTCATCGAACTTCTCCCATTTCTCTTGCAAGCATATTCCATATCTAATGCTTTTGTCTCATTTTTATTAATAGCTACTTCATGCCTTTATTTAGCAATGGGGGTGATGTCCTTCTGGACTAGAGACTGATGCAGGAGGAAACTATAATTTGAGCAACTGATCCATCTATTACCATGAACACAGAGTTCTGCTAGTGCCACTTTCTTCCCTTATTTTTTTCACATAACAGGACATGACAAGAAGAAGTAGCCGAAGCCTCATATAGCTGTGTCTGCTTTAGCAGCTTTCATATGATAATAAAATGAGGTACAAGAAAATAAATAAATTGATAAAAATATTGAATTGTTGATCAAGAGTTAAAAGTTGCAAGCTAGAAAAGGGATTTAAGTGGGAGTTATAATACCGAGACACCTAAGCCATGTGTTATAGTAACCAAGGAGAGCTGGCTACTCTGTTCTTCCTTCTCATTATTTTTCAATAATGTTCATAGAGCACTATTTGCTCTTTTTGCAGAGAGAATAAGAATATAAATTAAATAAATGTGTTCATAGAGGTGTGTGTGTGTATGCATGTGCACATATGTATAAAACTGCCTAACAATCTTATATTGACGTATGTTCCCATGGTCACTTCCTGGACCCTGTCAATAAGCAATACAAGTTTATCTATAAAATCTTAAACTCCACATAATCCATTCTCAAACTCTAATGTCCTATTTTTCAACTTCCTGAGCTTCCATCTCACTGTTTTCTCACTTCACAGAGATCTGCCTTCCTACCTTCCTAATTCTTACAGGTCATCCTCCCAGATTATAAGTAGGCTTCTTTTTTTTTTTTTTTTTTTTTTTTTTAGATTTATCTATTCATGAGAGACACACAAAAAGACAAAAAGAGAGGAGGCAGAGACACAAGCAGGTTCCTTGCCGGGAGCCCAATGCGGGACTCAATCTTAGATCCCAGGATCATGCCCTGAGCCAAAGGCAGATGCTAAACCACTGAGCCACCCAGGCATCCCTATGAGTAGCCTTCTGTTTGTCCTTTCAGTCAGCTCAGACTGTATGACTATTCAAATGAGTTGCAGTGCTATAACCTATTTCCTCCATCTTACACCTCAGTGATCGGATGATGCTGGAGAAAAACACTAGTAATGTTATTAAAAAGATAAACTGAGGCATGATTCAAACCAGGCAGTGCCAAACTGAAAGTGGTTAGGAGCACTCCAGGAGCTAGGGGAAAGTTTTTAACAAGATACAGAAGCAAAGCAAGGAAATTATTTGATTGGCTATAGCATAAGCTCTTGCCTTATTTGGGAAAGCCTATTTGTGATTGGTTGGCCTCAGGTTTCATATTCTTAGATTCAAGTGTGTTGATTCTGGATTAGGTTTTGGTTTGCTTACATAGGCCACCAAATCTTTAGAGACACTTTATCTAATGGCCTCCTGTTTAATTACTTTAACAATGCAAAACTCTCAAGTCAGGAGCTCCCCCAAACAGCTCTGTTTCCCTTATTCAGAAGACGGTATTTCTTTCTCTTGACTCTTAGAAGACTGATCATGTCTTATTCCCTTTGCTTCTCTAGAATTTTGCCCCTTGTCAGTGAACTTCACAATTTAGGACATTACTCTGGATACAGTATGAATGATTGACTGGGGGCCAGGCAAGAGAGGGTGCAAGGACAGTGGGAAAGTGCTGTAGGCTTTACAGGGGTGATGACAATGGCAATAGAGAGAAGCAAATGACTTTGGAATAAGTGTAGGCAGTTGAATCACAAAGATATAATTGTTGGATAGAAGCAGGGGAGATGAGGTGGGAGTGTGAGGTGAGGAGATTTCTGGCTTGAGCAACTAAGTGGTGATATCTTCACTGATATAGGAGAATACTGGGGATGGGGGACCCAGGTTTAGATAGGAAAAAAATTAGAAATTTTATCTGTAATATATTAGGTTCGAGATAGTTCTGAGATTGCCTAATATAGAGATGTCCAAGAAGCACTGGTGGGACTGTTGAACATGATGAAAAATAAGGACCAGGATGTGACCCTGGAAGTGGAGGACAATTCCATGGACAATGAGGAGGTCGAGGACCTGAGTTGCCAGACATCCTTCAGTACCTCAATTTTATCAGGGTTTTCTCAACTCCAACTTTCCAAATGTTTTATATTTTTCATTTTTATTTCAATCATTAATTCACCTGGACATAATGTTTATGTATGATGAAAGATTACCATCTTTATTTTCTTCTTTTTGGATAACCAGATATCCTTGGGCCATTTGTGTTCAACACAAGCTTAACCCCCAAATGTCCCTTGAATTCATTTTGCCCTGAAGGACTTCAGGATCCTTCCCTTTCTTTTCTATAATCCATATTCTGCATGGTGTCATGAAATTTGTCTTTCTAAAATACAAATGTGATCATGTCACTCTGCTGATTAAACTGTTTAAATAACTTCTTTTTATTGCCTACAGAATAAAAGTCCAATCCCTAAGCCTGTCATATTTAAGGTATTTCACATTTATCTTTACAATATCTCTTTGCTTATCACATCTTTTCTGTCATCAACATTTGTACCCAAATGCTACTGTGTAGAAAATAGATGACTCGAATTAAATTTTCAAATCCTTTGTCAGAACTACTCATCTGATTCATAACTGATAGACTTTTTTAAAGTTCTAATTAATTTCTTTGTCAGTTTTTGGTGTCTACATTTTTTATGTCATTTTTTGGTGTATTAGGCATGATACAGTATTATAAGTTTTAGAGTTTATAATCTAAAGGACAGAAAGCATTAATCTACATATCTATTTAATAGGAAAGACATAGGGGCACGTGTCTGGCTCAGTTGGAAGAGCATGCAACTCTTGATCTCGGGGTTGTAGGTTTGAATCCCACATTGGGTGTAGAGATTACTTAAATACATAAAAAACAAAACTTAAAAAAAATAAAAGGGATGATATAAGGATAGTAATAGGCATTTGAGTAAACTGCTGATAAAGTTCTGATAAAGCAAAGATAGCATCTTATTTGATGAAAATCAGTGGAGGCTTTGTGGAAAAGTTAACTGGGTCATGAAAGATAGGTAAAATTTAGAAATTCAGAGAAGAGAATGAGAGGGCCTTTTAGGAAGAGGGATGGCATCAATCAGGGCAAAAGAAGTGGAGAAGTGTGTGACCTTGGAGTACAGGATAGAGCAGGAGAAAGATAAGCGGCTAGAAAGGTAAACTGAGGCCAAAGCACAAAAATCCTTTAAAGGATGAGTTAACAGACTGTTTAACTCGTTAGTTAACTAACTGTCCCAAGCTGTAGTTATTTAGCACTGGGAGTCAATGCAGTTAGGGGATTGACATAATTAAGTTGTGACATGATCAAGTGGGTTGGAATGCAGAGAAATCATATCTAAGAGGTTGTACTAATAGCCGAGGCATGGTGTGCTGTTGGCTTGGCCTAGAGGCAGAAAAGTCAGAAAGAATGCAAGACAAATTTCAAAGCAGACTCCATAGCAGTTAGATGACCAAAGAAAGGTGGGAGAAATAGGTCTATCTCAGCTTCAGGAAATAAAATGGTAAGCATTTCATGAGAAATCTCGGTCTGGTTAAGTACCATTTATATTTGCATTTGCCTAAATGGCATTTCTTGTCCTTTTTTCTTTTCTTTTCTTTGTTTTTTTTTTTTTTTTTTGGTGACTTTTAAAAACATTTAATATTAAAAATTGTTTTCAAAGCCTAACTTTATGCCTTGAGATTAATGGTTTTATACTTTGTTTCCCTCTCCGCCCTCCTCTTTTACATGTGACAGCTACTGCTGGGTATGATTGGGTCTTCTGACCAGGACCTCCAGGAAGCCGCAGCTGGATGTATATCCAACATACGCAGACTGGCTCTTGCTATAGACAAGGCAAGATACACTTGAAATGTGCACAGACGTTACAAACTACCAAATTTTACATGACAGGGAACATGTCAGTCCCATGGCCAAGAAGCCTAGATCAGGAAGCATGTTGAGCAAATGTTTTACAGACAGATAAATGTCTGAATGAAAACACAGGAATTAAAAATGCAAAGGATACTCTTCATCCAAAAATTGCATAGATATTTGTGTTCTATTTAATATTTTGGGGATATGCCATGTAATGAAATGTAAAGCTAATAAAATTGTGATACTTTTGTTTGTGATGATTTTAATAAAAGATATGGCCTTCCTGGTGTGCAGTCCTATAGTCATTCTGCATGTCTTTAGAATTTTCCTTCTGTTAAACCTATCTCACTGCCCTGTCATTATGGTTTTGTCTGTTTGATCACTTGCAACCCACGGGAGAGCTCTAAGGAGATGTGCTGATTTCACGAACTGTTATTAAATAGAATTTAGAGTCAGGCAGCGGGACCTAGAGAGATCATCCTGAGGTCATTCTAGATTTCTCCTAAATACTATCAGACATCGGAGAAGTTAATGTATGGCTGTCACTGTACCAGATAATGTAAATCACAAAAACATAAGCAATGAGTGGGATTTTTACTTTTAGACTTACGAAGCATAAACAATTATGTTTTATTTCCCTCACAGGACTGACCAACACTTTTATTGAAGAATTAATTTATGTTGCTGTAAGGATAATATTACTTCACATAAAATTGCTTTGAATTTCTGAACTCGCCTTTAGCACACAGAGTACTTTTTTTTAAGTGGCCACAAAAGATTAATAGCATTTTATCAGGTTATGGAAACATTAGAGGCCACTTTAAGGAATCGCATATGTAACCTTGGTGTGCTAAAATGTTTGGGAACTAACTGTCCCAAGCATCCAGTACTAGCCAGGAAAATCATTTTGTATGCATCAGTTCCATAAACTGACTATCTCAGTTAATTCTTTGAAGAACAGGCTAAGCAGTTTTTATTAAGAAAAATACTAAGTGCTGTCTATGTTTGTCATAATTTGGAGAAGATCATAAACTTAATTGAATTAAATGTAAATAATTTGTATGAAATGAGAAGCCTGTAAAGGATGAAAATTATACTAGTGATAGATTATCTGATTAAAAAAATAAGAATTTCTGAGAATTTCAAGGTTTTGTAAAACATCAATCCTATTCCGTCCTCTGAAAAAGAGGTCATAAAAGAAGATAATAAGAACAAGGCAATAGTATTAATGCTAACTAAGAACTGGATTTAAATAATAGTGTAAATCCTTTAACTTTCAACATATTTCTAATGGTAAAGTTACTGTTTGCCTGTGCTTCACAAAAATTAAAAATACATCTTAGAAATCATGGATTATGAAAGCTGTAGAAACTGAACAAACATTATTGTTATATTTTTATTAAAGGAAGCTTTTACCACTATCTTAAAATATCAAAATATTCTTGATATTAGGGAGACCTAGGAGCCAAGGGAAGCAGCAGGTAGAAAACAGCAGCACAGAAAGAATTGGAAGAGTCATTGGAAGTGAAGGACTGTTCTTTCACAATATGCTTCATAGAAGGAAGCTGGGGTTTTCATTTTTTATGGTTAATAAATGCATAAAAGAAAAGCAACAGTGCCATTTGAAATGAAACTAAGGGGACACCAGGGTGGCTCAGTGGTTAAGCGTCTGCCTTCCAGCTCAAGGAGTGATCCTGGAGTCCTGGGATTGAGTCCCACATCAGGCTCCCTGCATGGAGCCCGCTTCTCCATGCCTATGTCTCTCTCTCTCTCTCTCTCTCTCTCTCTCTCTCTGTCTCATGAATAAATAAATAAAATCTTTTTAAAAAGTGAAATGAAACTAAGCACTTGAAAACAGTTCAGGGAAATTAACGTGAAAATCGTCTTGTGTGTTCCTAAGAATTCTTTTAAATTCTTAACTCCAGGAAGGTAGTATCTTTAGGTACTACAAATGAGAACCTGAAGTTAAGGGTTAATTTTGGTTTGTGTGTGTGTGTGTGTGTGTGTGTGTGTGCATCTGTGTGAGAAATGACATCACAGAAAACTCTGAACTCGTGAGAAAAATGTCAAAGACAGTGAAAGCACCCAGAGCTATCAGAGAACAAGCAGGGGACAGTCACACCATATCTTTGCTACTATATGCTACAATAGCATTCATCTTTTCTTTCTTTCTTTTTTTTTTTCATTAGTTTTTGGTAAGATTTTGTGTGTTATAATTTATTTTCTGCTATTTAAAGCTGGCAACCTTAATTCCTTATTAGTTTTCAGCAACAGTTCTTTTTTAGATTTTACTCTTCCCCAGGACATCCTGGGAATCCAATATACTCTTGGTGATAGCCGGCTGTTTCAGTTTGAAAGGAATTTAAGGTGGAAGGAATTTTAAATAGATATTCTTTGATCTTCCACCATCTTCAGTTTTCAGGGCTTCCTTTTAGAAATCTTGCCGTGATCATTCTGCTGTTTAGAGTGAATGTTCTTTTGCCACTATCAGAATGACTTGCACTAAAAATAACTTGTCTCTTTTTATAACTGTCTTAGGTTCTGACAGTTAACAGGAATTTGGTTTTCATTTATGGAATGGCATTGCAAATCCTGTTATTTTGAGAGATTTTGGTATTATCATTATGCCTCCCTAAGGCATGGAATTAAGAGACTATGATCCAAAATACTCAGAAAATGCATTTCCAGTTAGGAAAATGAGAATCTCAGTTGTTGATAAACAGACAACTGAAATCATTGGGTAAATCTTTTCTTTTTCTTTTACCTAATGGGAGTAGGTTTAAAAGATAATTTCACAGTTCAGTAATTCAAGATATTTAATCTCATCCCACGGAAGACTTGGGAAATAAATAGGCTATGTTTATTCCTATAATTCAGTGAAAACAGTAAGGAAACCCACTTTTTTAAGAATCTCACTGCCTCGAATGCACTAAATTCCCCCCTAAAAAACACTTTCTCATGTACTCAAATGTAGAATTCTGTCCCTTGATGACACTGGAGTAGAAAGAGAACCAAATTGTACATAATGCTAATTAATATATACAGGCACTGTATTATATACTTCTTCCTACTTGTGATCTTATTTGAAATACAGAAGAATTGGTAAAAATAGATAATCTCGTATCATACTAGGGTCTATCTAAATGGGCACAATCATCCTGCAAGGGCAATTTGGCAATGCATACCAAAAGCTTCATAATTTTGTGTGCGTTTTGGATTATGCCCAAGAGTTATTCTACAAGAGTATTTACCACATCATTGCTTATAATGGTACAAATGTTAGGGGAAATTTTGGCTAATCCAATTATGGTCCAACCATACAACAAAAACATGTTGTAGAATATTAACTAATGACATAGAAGGCCTTTCACAAAATATTGTTAAATTGGATAGCAGGTTCTGAAGCAGTATATACACCCTGAGCCACATTTTTAGAAAAGTATTAGTATGTAGCTAGACACAATGAAAGAAGAAAGAACTTAAATACACCAATCTGTTATTAAACAAATGATTATATCTGAATAGAGCAACAAGAATGATTTTTGCTTTCTCTTTGCCCATCTGTGTTTTCTAATCTGTCCAAAATGAACATGAATTACTTTTTTTCAATAAAAACACCCAATGAATTTACTTTTCTATTATTTGGAAACTGCTAGGATAGACATTCTTCCTAATACTAACTTTAAAAGAGAGATCCTCTATCAACAAATGGGATACACAACCCGTAGATCAAATTAATGAGCAGGGTTGGTTTGTTTTTTGTTTTGTTGTTTTTTTTTTTATGAAATAAACATCTAACCTACTATCAGAATATTTTTAATCTGCAAAATTTTGAACATTTCCTTATTTGGTCTTTGTAAATTCAGCAGATCAGTTCTATTCTCAAGCATATAGGAAGTAGACAAATGAAATAACTCAGAAGGTCATTGACAGATTGCTTCATAAAACGTTGTTTTGAAAAGAATGATTTTACCCATTCATTTATTTACTTCATTATAGATAGCTAAGACAAATGATATAGTAATTTACTAACATATTTTGCCCGTATAGTAGAAATACAGTATAAGTCTAATAAGAAATACAGTCCCAACAAAATTTGCCAGCCAGTAAGTAAATTCTGTAGACTATCATAGAATTCTGATCTCCCCTTTTGTGTGCTATTCTTTTATGCTCTAATTGTTAAGATTAATTTCCTTGCCTTCAAGCTTTTATTTTCCTTTTTTCTCTCCACTCAAATCTCTGTCTCTAGCTTCTGTTCCCATTTTCTCTGATGAATGGCTCTTACATCTTCTGCCTCTTAAAAAGTTTTATGCTTTAGTTTCTATAAATGCAAGATGTAAAGTTAATATTTCAATATGCTTTCAATACACAACTGTCATGCTGACTTGAACTCATCTAACAGATGGAATCCTTATACTCCCAATTCATTATTTTCAAATATTCAAGTAAAAATAATTTATTCTTTATTTGCATCTGTCAAGACTAAAAGGAATTTTTCTTCTCCAGTTCATGCCACCCTGATTTATTAGTTGATAAAAAGACATCCTTTGCAAATTACATAATTGGCTCATGATGTTCAGAGTTAAGATTTGTCATAAGTTTAGATTTATGTCCCAATTTATTTTAATGATTGAAAGGTACATTAGTGTACATCAGCATGGTTCATACAGTCTTAGAGAATCTATAGCTGGTTGGCTTGCTCATAGAGAATGACTATTATCAAAAATGAAATTTAGATAAAGTGTGGATAGTTAAATGCAAATTGTTTTCACTATTGAAAACTGACCTTTGTCAGTAGATATGTTACATCAGGAATTATAAACTTAGGGTCACCTGGGTGGCTCTGTGGTTGAGCGTCTGCCTTTGTTTCAGGTCATGATCCCAGGGTCCTGGAATTGAGTCCCGCATCAGGCTTCCTGCAGGGAGCGTGCTTCTGCCTCTATCTATGTCTCTGCCTTTCTCTATGTCTCTCATGAATAAGCAAATAAAACCCTTTCCTTAAAATCCTTTTCTTAAACCTAAGTGTTCACAAGGGCTAGGCAAGTAACATAAGTGAGTGTAAATAGCTAGATATGTTGTTGTTGTTGTTTTTAATGGTTCGTGTATCTTTTATTTTTTTTATTTTTTTATATATATATTTTTTTATTGGTGTTCAATTTACCAACATACAGAATAACCCCCAGTGCCCGTCACCCAATCACTCCCACCCCCCGCCCTCCTCCCCTTCCAACACCCCTAGTTCGTTTCCCAGAGTTAGCAGTCTTTACGTTCTGTCTCCCTTTCTGATATTTCCCACCCATTTCTTCTCCCTTCCCTTATATTCCCTTTCACTATTATTTATATTCCCCACATGAATGAGAACATATAATGTTTGTCCTTCTCCGACTGACTTACTTCACTCAGCTGTTGTTGTTGTTTTTAAAATAATATTGACATGAGAGGGTGGGGGTGGGGGAAATAGGTAATGGGGATTAAGGAGTGCACCTGTCATGATGAGCACCGGGTGATGTGTGGAAGTGTTGAATCACTATATTGTACACCTGAAACTAATATAACACTATATGTTAACTATACTGAAATTAAAATAAAAACAATAAAAATAAAATAAGAGTGACACAATTGGCAATGGACCTTTAGCCTTCATGTCTGGGGGACAGAGACTGGAGAACTAGGGAGTGCAAACAAATTACTATTCATCTCTAGCCAGTTGTTGCCAAATCAACTTCTCAAAAGAAATTCAGATTTTTACAGGCATCCTCCCAAATTTTAAATATTGGCTATTCTATCAGTCTGCTAGGGCTGCCATAACAGAATACCATAGTGGCTTAAACATCAGACATTTATTTTCTCACAGTTCTAGAGACTAGAAGTCCAAGATCAAGCTGCCAGCAGGTTGGTTTCTGATGAGGCCTTTCTTTCTGGCTTGCAGACAGATGCTTTTTTTTTTTTTTTTTCTGTGTCCTCATATGCCCTTTCCTCTGTGTGCATGCAAAGAGAGACAAGTCTCTGATGGCTCTTCCTCCTCTTATGAGGACCCTAGTCCAGTGGGATCAGGCCCCACCCTTCTGACCTTATTTAACCATAATTAACTCCTTAAAAGGCTTTCTTGAAATTCTGAGATTGGAAGTTAGGGCTTCAACATATGAATTTTTATGAGATACAGTCTATAACAACAAACATGCAGAAAAATCAAAATGATTCTTTGAACCAGATATGGTTCACAAGTCTGCAACATCATAATCTTTATCTAGTAGGATGAAAGATTATTTGACTAAATCCTGACAATTGCATCCCTAAAGATGCCTGGTGTTAATCAATAGAAAACCAAAGAAAATAATTAGTGCAAAAGGACACATGTCAAAACTATCTTGGTCTATGTAGATTCATATTATGATAGCAGCACTATAAAATGCGGTACTGAAGAGATTGGCTTCCTCAAATTCAGATAGAAGCTGAGAAAAATTACTCTGAAGAAGTAGATTATCATAATGGTAAGTGTAGGGTCATAGAATAGCTGTGGTGGAGATATCTTTAGGGTCAAATCACTTCCCTCAATTAGGCAAGTATTAAAGCTGCTCAGACAGAAGCTTATTTTTTTCCAGAGGTTCTCTAGATATTGAGTGTTTCCATTCTCCCTCAGACAGATTGAACTAACCAGACTATGAAGGTGAAAAGAGTCTTGAAAATTACTTTGAGGAATCTGAGCTTAATCCTACAGGCTATTGTTCTTCAGACCTGTTTAATACAGTCTAGGGTACCTGTTACAATGTGAAGTCTGGGCCCCACCCCAACCTACTGATTCAGAATCTCTGGGGAAACCCAGAATCTGCAAACTCCCTAGACTGTAGTCACCAGGTGTTGAGCACAGAAAAAAATATCTACACATGGGTTTCCTAAAAGTTAATCTGGTCAGGGTATAGTGAATAGATTATAGAAGAGGAATTGAAGCCAATAATTATTGGTTATACGGGATCTAGTTCAAAGCCACAGAGAGCCAACACTAGGGAATAGAAATGGAAAGGAAAAAGTATGAGAAAAAGATGTTAAGAAAAAATTGGCAGGACTGATAAAGTCTTAAAAGTAACAAATAATGCTATTCTCTTATATGTTAGAGATTGAATCCACAATCATGAAATGAACTCTATTTCTATACTGTTATACTAGGAAGCACCCTAGTATACCTCCAAAGCAGTGCTGTCCCATAGAAATAAAAGACAAGCCACTCTGTTTTAAATTTTTTTCTGCTCAATATCACTAACCATCAGGCAAATGCAAATCAAAACCACAATGAGATATCAGCTCACAACTGTCAGAATGGCTAACATTGAAAAAATAACACGTTTTGGTGAGAATGTGAAGAACCCTCATGCACTATTTGGTGAAAATAAAAATTGGGAAAGTGTATGGAGTTTTCTCAAAATATTAGAAGTATCACATGATCCAGCAAACCCACTTCTGGTTATTTATCTGAAGAAAGCAAAAACACCAAAGAGATAAATACATCCCCATGTTCCTTTCGGCCTTATTTATAATACCCAAGATACGGAAGCAACCTAAGCTGTCCATTGATGGATGAATAGATAAAGAAAATGGCGTAGGGGTGTGTGTGTGTGTGTGTGTGTGTGTGTGTGTGTGTAATGGAATACTATTCAGCCATTAAAAACCAGAGAAATCTTGCCATTTGTGACAATATGGGTAGACCTGGAGGAGCTTAGCCTAAGTAAAGCAAGGTACATGGAGAAAGACAAATGCCACATGCTCTCCCTTATATGTGGACTCGAAACAACAAAACAAGAACCCAAGCTCATAGATACAGAGAACAGACTGGTGTGAGTGAAATGGGTGAGAGAAGTAAAAAAGTCACAAACTTCCATTTATAAAATAAATAGTCCTGAGGATGTGATGTACAACATAGTGACTATAGTTAAAACTACTGGATTGTTTATTTGAAAGTTGCTATGAGAGATCTTAAAAGTTCACATCAAAAGAAAAACTTTTTTGTAACCATGGTTGGATGTTAACTAGACTCCTTGAGGTGATCATTTCACAACACATGCAAATATTGGATCAATATGTTGTACATCTGAGACTAATAAATGTATGTCAATTATATCTCAATTAAAAGGCAATAAACGCAGGGGTGGCTGGCTGGTTCAGTCAGAAGGGCATGCAACTCTTCATCTCAGGGTGGTGAGTTTGTGCCCCACGTTGGGTGTAGAGATTAAACAAACTTTTAAAAAAGTAACAAATACATAAATAAAATAAAATTTCTAGTAGCCCTATTAAAAAGTGTTAAAACAGGTGAAATTAAGTTTACTATGTTTAACCCAATGCATCCAAAATATTCTCATTAAAACATTTAATCAATATAAAAACTATTGAGATCCGTTACATTTTCTTTTTCACTAAATCTTTGGAGTTGATGTATATTTTACACCTATAGCACAGTTCAACTCAGACCAGCCTCAAATCAAGGGCTCTCTAGTCTCATATAGCCAGGGGGATGCCATGTTGGATAAGTCTTAGTCTATCCACTTGGCTAGGGTAAGGGGTTTCTTTAATTAATACTATTGCTTTAATTTATACAAGTTTTCATTATTTCTTTAGGTTATGTTAGATCATTCGCCATCTTGTCGAGTGTTGTTTCCCTTCTGACAGATGTTTCAGTCATGCTCTTTCTATTGCATGATGATTTTTTAAATTCAAATTTGTATGAATTTTGAATTTCAATGAAATTCATCTAGAAGGCTATAGTCAGCATTATATTTGGGGTAAAGTTATTTTTTAAAAAGATTTTTTATTTATTTGAGAGAGAGAATGAGCTGGGGAGGGGCAGAGGGAGATGGAGAAGCAGGCTCCCTTGCTGAGCAGAGAGCCCAATGTGGGGCTCCATCCCAGGACTCTGGGGTCATGACCTGAGTTGAAGGCAGATGCTTAACCAACTGAGTCACCCAAGTGCCCCTGATACAGTTATTTTTAAATGTTTTTTATTATGGTAAAATATAAATGACATAAAATTTACCAGTGTGGCCATTTTTCAATGTACAGTTCAGTGGCATTAAGTTCATTCACATTGTTGTGTGACCATCACCACAACCCATCTCCAGAACCCCAAATTGAAACTACCCATTAAACAATAACTCCTCCTTCAGCCCCTGGTAATCACCATTCTACTTTCTGTCTCCATGAATTTGACAGTTCTAGGAACCTCATATAAGTGGAATCATATAGTATTTGGTCTTTTGTGTTTGGTTTATTTCACTCAGCATGTCTTCAGAATTTCCTTCCATTTCAGGGATGGATTCTATTCCATTGTAAGTATATACCACCTTTTCTTTAACCATTCACCCACTGAGGGGCACTCAGGTTGTTCCCATCATTTGGCTACTCTGAACGTGGGTGTACAAATATCTGTTCAAGCCCTTGCTTTGAGTTCTTTTGGGTAGACAAGCAGGAGTGGAATTGCTGAATTAGATACAGTTATTTTTAAGACTTAACTCCTCAAATTTATCATTAGAAAAGGTGGTTTGGGGCATCCTTACCAGCAGAGTCAGTGGACTTGAGATAAACTCACACACTGTCTCTCTAGAAGGACCTCTGTTTCCTAAGCATTCCAACAGCTTCACGGTCACTGACTCATAGACAAAGAATCCCCTCAAGCTGCTTCAGTAGGTTCAGTATATTTTAAATCCTGAAGGAGCCAAGTTCTTCCAGTGTGTGATTCAGTGAGTGCAAATTAGGCATTTAAGAAGGTATAGTCATACTTTTGGGAAAATAGTAAGGCCTTGCAACTATGCCACTAATAGTACCAAAATGGCCTAAAAAATTAACATTAACTCTCATAAGTTCCACTGTGTGATGTCTAGGTTGTGCTAAAGGGGAAATATGTCTCCTCTGCAACTACCATGTATAATACTGCACTTTTTGAGAGAGAAAAAGGCTGAAGGCCTCTGAAAAGTTTGTTCTGGAGCTATTAGAGCTCTTTCCTCGGTGAGAGCTGCGATGAGAATTTGTGCAATTTGCACTGTGGATGCAATCCAAACTTCCATACAAACAGTCCTGTAAAGACAGTAAGGCCGGTTTCCTGACTGCTTGCAAATGCTGCTGTCTGCACCTGCGCGCTCTTTCCCTCCAGCTTTATGCACCTCCACTGCAAGGCCATGGTAGCACCAACCAAACCTCGTCTTATTGGAGTGTTGTGCACACATCGGGAGGAGCTCACAGCTAGACCCATGTGTTGCTTTTTAAAAGCTTTGGCTGTTATTCCCAATCTTCACTTGCAAGGTGTAAAACCTTAAGGGGTCATCTTAGTTACACTGTCTTGTTGAAGCAATAAACACCAGCTGATGCTGATTTAAAACAGAAGATGAGCTAACACATTGTGCTCTCTGAAGTCAATTTATTTGGGTTATTCTTTTAATCTGAACTAATTATGAGCTAAAACAACAAATGTGAAGGTGTAAAGGAGAGTCCTGTCTTCTTCTCTGCCTATGAATGCATCAGACAAATGTGTGAGACAGATGTGCTCTTGCCAAGACTTGCGGTCCAGCTTCTCAGCTCTGCAGATTCTGCTTGTGAGCCCAACAGAGCTCAAATGGACCTGCCCTGGATGGTGGCTGTGTGAGATTTTCATTTTTGGATAATACTGGTAATAATTTCCTGAGAAAGAATATTTCTCTTTTAGCCCTTTAGGCAGAGGACTGATGTTCCAAAGAAGGAATGAGGAATTCCTTTTTTTTAATTTATTTTTTATTGGTGTTCAATTGCCAACATATAGAATAACACCCAGTGCTCATCCCATCAAGTGCCCCCCTCAGTGCCCATCACCCAGTCACCCCATCCCCCTGCCCACCTCCCCTTCCACCACTCCTGGTTCGTTTCCCAGAGTTAGGAGTCTCATGTTCTGTCACCCTCGCTGATATTTCCCACTCATTTTTTCTCCTTTCCCCTTTATTCCCTGTCACTATTTTTTATATTCTCCAAATGAATGAGACCATATAATGTCTGTCCTTCTCCGATGGACTTATTTCACTCAGCATAATACCCTCCAGTTCCATCCACGTCGAAGCAAAAGGTGGGTATTTGTCGTTTCTAATGGCTGAGTAATATTCCATTGTATACATCAACCACATCTTCTTTATCCATTCATCTTTCGATGGACACCGAGGCTCCTTCCACAGTTTGGCTATTGTGGACATTGCTGCTAGAAACATCGGGGTGCAGGTGTCCCGGCGTTTCATTGCATCTGTATCTATGGGGTAAATCCCCAGCAGTGCAATTGCTGGGTCATAGGGCAGATCTATTTTTAAGGAATGAGGAATTCCTTATTGAGCATTGGAAAACCCTCAATTTATTCTTTAAAAAAAAAAACTCTATTGAATTTTAATTAATATGCAAATAACTGCATAGATTTAATCTGTACAGTTTGATGAGTTTGGACATATGCAAACACTCATGATACCAGCACCACAGTTAAGGTAATACACATAGCCAACACCTTCCAAAGTTTCCTTGTGTCGGGGATCCCTGGGTGGCTCAGAGGTTTAGTGCCTGCCTTCAGTCCAGAGGTGGTCCTGGAGGCCCGGGATCGAGTCCCCCATCGGGCTCCCTGCGTGGAGCCTGCTTCTCCCTCTGCCTGCGTCTCTGTCTCTCTGTCTCATAAATAAATAAAATATTTAAAAACAAAGTTTCCTTGTGTCACGTGTGTGTGTGTGTGTGTATAGTAACATGAAACCTACCTGCTTAACAAATTGTTAACTATAGGCAATGTGTTGTAGTTTCTAGAATATTCTAAAATTTTTTAAAACTTATTCATGTATCATAAGTGAAACTTTATAGCCATTGACCATCTTCCCATTCCCTCCCAGCCCCCACCCCTGGCAACTACTATTCGTTTTTCTGCTTCTCTGAGTTCATTTTAGAATAGTCACAGAAAATCTCATTGAAGTGGAATCATTCAGTATTTGTCCTTCTGTGAGTGGCTTATTTCACTTAGCATAATGTCTCCCAGGAAAAAAACATTAATAATAACCTTCTAAAAGTAATAATTATGATGATGATGATAATAATAATAACATTCTAAATAAATATTCTTAGATGATCAGATGTAGTCCTGGCCCTTCTATTCAGAGATCAAGGAAACTAACATAAATGTCTTCGATTTCCCTTCCTTTATAGAATACTTTTGTGTTCTAATTTCAATCTACCTCACCGGTCTTCTCTCCCACTATTCTCTTTCAAATATATTCTACATGTACTCTGGTCCAAAACAACAAAAAAAATCACATATGTTGACTTGATGTGCAGAAATTCATAGAACTTTAATTTTTACATGCCTTTCTGCTGATGGTTGAAAAACTTGATTTTGCCAAATAAAAGTGTCCAGCCTCTCTTGATTTAGAAGAATAGCTCTTTTGGATTAACTTTGGCATTTTTCAGGGTTTGCCCACTTCTTGAGTGTTCTCCCTTTTCTCACCTGCTTCCCTCACTGGCACCTTGTAGGCAGGGAGGATTCCTGGGAGGCATAGAGGAGCCTCTAGGTAAGTTATGTTTCCCTGATGGTTGCATCACCAGTCTGCCTCCCTGTCACACTGCAGGGAGTTTGGGCTCTCATGGTCGCTGGGCATATTGTGTTGGTGGCTGCTGATGTGTGGCTGGAGTTTGGGGTGTTGTGCTGGCAACTGTGCTGATGCCTGGAGTCCTCCATGGATCCTAGTCAAAAGGGAAGGCCTCATCTCAGCAGCTTCTCTTGAGGACCCCTGGCCTCTTCTGGCATCCAGGTCACCACACTGCTGGGCCCTCTTGGAGGGCTGGGATGTGTCGGCAACTTTCCCAGCATCTTAAAGCTGTAAGAGGATCTTATGAGGCTGCTCTGAGCTCACCAACTTAGATGTCCCTCCCAGCCAGGTGTGCTGGGGCATCTTCCTCTGGGATGCTTTGCTGACACAGGAACTTGTCTGAGGCTTGCCCCTACTCAAGCTATCCCTAATATTGTTTTGTTTCCCTCAAACTCCAAGTGGGACAAGAGCTTGCAAGCAACCTCTTCCCCTTTTCTTCCTTGCATTCCCAGGCATCTCCTCCCAAAGTAGAAGGTTTTCATTCTCCTCTATGTTTGGGCACATTTTTTAATGGTATTCTTCATCTTTCTCTGAGGCTACCTCTCAAAACTTTGGTTCTTCAAATAAAAACTCTGCTCCAAGACATTTGAGAAAACATTCCTCTATTGCTTGAAAGGCTATTTTTTTCTATTGATTATTCATTCAGTTATTTATACAATTATGAGTATGTAGCTCAATTAAAGTTCTCACAGCAAACATCCATATAAGATCAAGATCATACAGATCAATGAGTGGACACCAACAGCACCCCCAGTTCTCTTTCATACCCTCTCCCCATCACTGCACAAAAGCACTCTTTTGATTTTCTAGCACTGCAGAGTATTTGAAAGTCTAATTTTTTGAGACTATTATTTATCTCCAGACTTTATTTTAAAAATCTAGTTTGAAACTTAGAGCTGAGCGAGGACTTTGTTCTGGACGGTGTTCAGTCTCCCTTTCCCTGCAAAAAATTATCTTCATCTTCTTTGTTTAATGGAGGGAAGGCTGCAGGGTTTTCAAAACAACCAACTACCCGAACAAACAAATAAAAAATACTAACTCTGGAAATAATAGGGAGGAAAAATACATCATATGGTATTTCAAACAACTGTCCACTATAATCAGCCAGACTAAACTGTTTCTCTTCCCCAAATATGCTGTACCGTCCTGCTTCTACATCTTGCCTGCATTGTTCCCTCTACCTCAAACACACCCAAGAATTCAGTTTTAACTTCACACCTGTTTTGCTGTTGCCTGGCTTTTTACATTGGTTGGTGAGCAGATTTCTCTTTTGATCCCAGATGTACTAAAAGAAACATTAGCAATGAATTAATTAAAATGACTTCTTACCAATGCCAGACCTGAACTGGTGTGCCATACCATGTTTTCAGTAGCCACCTTAAGCTTTTGAAACAAATGAAGACACAACGTATCTGATAGACAGAAGCTTGTATTACCTGATGGCTCCTGGTGACTGAACATTCTCTGGTTTGTGGGGTGATCTTATGCACTAAGATTTAGATAAAATTGGCTTGAACCTACATAGGACAAAAAAACTCAACACTTTGAATATTTCCAGGAATTCTTGGGTGGGACCTATCTTTCTGACTTACTGCACAATTCTAATCATTGCTTGGTTCTTCTAGATGTTCAGTTAACCCAAGTCTCACTTCTGGCAACTACTCCCCTTTCCTTCCTCCCTTCATACCCTTGTGATTGCAGATATGAAACACAACCTCTTTTCTTTGATTCTGAAAAATACCACGCATCCAAGGCAAACATGAGTAGGAGTCATTTGTGGGAGATTCTGGGGTTAGGGCAGGACTAAAGAAAACTTACTCTGTAATACCAACCTCAGCTCTGCCTCCCAGCCATTCTCACAGTTGACCTCTGACTGACATTGCCTGCCCTGTTGGGCTCTTTCTTCCTTACCACCAATTTTCCTTTCCCATAGCCTCCCCCATTCCTAGCACTCTCCTTCCATGATGGTATCCTCAGAGATTTAAATATTTCTCTATCAATTAGCTTTTGTTGGTTAACAAACCATTCCAAACAACCACTTATTTAGCTAGTAATTCTGCTGGTCAGCAATTTGGACTAGACTCAGCTGGGCACCCTCATGCATCTGCTATCATCGGGAGGTTAGCTTTGCTTTTACTAGCTGGGCTCTCATATGTCTAGGGCCTCACCTGGGACAGATGAGCTGACATGAATCTCCCATGGAGTCTCTCATCCTCCAGTAAGCTAACCAGTGTTTGTTCACATGGAGGCTGGGCCAAGTTCTAAGAGAACAAGCACATGTATACAAGGCTTCTTGAATCCTAGGAAAAACTAGTACATCACCTCTGCTGCATTTGAAGTCATGGGTCAAAAAAGCTACAAAGTCACTTTGAAAAGAGGTATGCATATGATGAGCTAGGAGTGGGGTGGGGGATAATTATAGCTATTTTAGCAGATTATACAAGGACTGGAATTATACAAGGACAGGAATCCAAATACCCCAGTGTAGTGATCAGACAGGTTTCTAACTTCCCCGATATTGTCTGTAGAAAATGGGTCAACCACAAACTGTGAAATAGATTTAAAATATACTGGAGATAGTTACTTGCTTAAAAATGCATCATAAGGGAAAAGTCCTTTTAAAATCAATTCTCAATAATGGCAGAGTTAATAAAGACTTAAAAGAGAACTAAAGCTTCTGTAAAAGTAATAAAAAAAAAGTTCCTTTCCTAAGGAAAAGGAAAGAAGCTGATGAGGGAAAAATAATCAGTTCTGGGAAAGCAAATTTCAACAAGTGTAGGGCACTGACGAGGAAAAAAAAAAGACTTGATGGGAAGAAAGGATTCCAGAAGAGCTGGATGCTCTTTAAACAAACAATTTTGGCAGGTGAACAAACTATATGGGAAGTGCAGGACAGGGAAAAGCCTGCCAAATTGGAGGAGCAGAACTGTGCAAAGTTCTGAAAGGCAATTTAGAGAACCAAGGAAAGATGTTGAGCCAGATCACCAAGGATGAACAAAAAGAAGGAACACAAATGTGTACGGACCACATCAAAAGTGAGAAAGATAATACAATGTAGGGTACACACAAAAGACATCAGGAAGCAGTTAATCAGCTGCAGTAATAAAAACCAAGTTATTATTGACTATGTTACCATATGGCTAAATAAACAGTCCTGGATTTCATACATTTCTCTACAAGCCTGTTGTCTGACACCACTGTCAGCACTGACTAAGATGCATGTAGTTGCAAAGCAGAAACCCTAACTCAAAATGGCATTTAAAATAAAGGGAGGGATCCCTGGGTGGTGCAGCAGTTTGGCGCCTGCCTTTGGCCCAGGGCGCGATCCTGGAGACCCAGGATCCAATCCCACGTCGGGCTTCCGGTGCATGGAGCCTGCTTCTCTCTCTGCCTGTGTCTCTGCCCCTCTCTCTCTCTCTCTCTGTGTGACTATCATGAATAAATAAATAAAATCTTTAAAAAAAAAAATAAAATAAAATAAAATAAAGGGAATTTACTGGACCTTGTAACCACTCTCCAAAGGTAGAGTGATCTTCAAGTAAACTTCCATTATAGTTTGAATTTTATTGTCTGAAATTATGTTGGCTGTCCCCTCTACTGTATGTTGTCTTCCTCAGCTGGGTTCCCTCATAGTTGCAAAAGGGCTGCAGCAATTCCAAAGGTCATATCCTCACATCACTCCATTCAAAAGAGTTTCACTTCCTCGAGCCACTGAGTAAACCTCTGGGCTTTCCGCTGATTGAACGGACTCAGGTAATGACAACATAGATTGCTTTAGACTTAACTGTATCCATCCCTGAGGAACCAAGACAAGGAATGGATTTATGCTGATTTCATTGGGTTCTGTAGAGACTACAACATGGAGACTCCATCTCACTCACCTCACATAGCAGGTACTCAGTGGGGAAGTGTGCAGTGGAGGGAGCCAGTAAATTGCCTGCTTCAGGTAATGCAGGTGACAGAAGGGGAGCAGGAATAAACTGTCCTTGACTGGGCTCTGATTTGGGTGAATAAGTAGGCAAATATTAAGAAACAAACAATGGCAGGTTATTGTGTAACAAACCATGACAGGTTATAGAACATTCTCAGGGAGTAAACCTTAGCTTGGATCTCTTGCATTTCTCTCTTAAAGAAAAGCAACAATTCTATGTATTAAAAAGCATAATAGGTGCTACAAAGCCTTCTCCTCTTCTCAGTTATTGTGTCACTAAATGTGTGAGAGTGTGAATCCCATTTCTCACAATGGGTCTTCCACAGAGTCAAAGGTTCTTGTGCGGGACACCTGGGTGGCTCAGCGGGTTAGCACCTGCCTTCACACCCAGGGCGTGATCCTGGAGTCCCAGGATCAAGTCCCATATCGGGCTCCCTGTAGGGAGCCTACTTCTCCCTCTGCCTATGTCTCTGCCTCTCTCTCATGAATAAATAAATAAAATCTTTAAATCAAAACAAAGGTTCTTGTGCTTCCTGCTCAATTCCAAATAAAACCAAAAACATTCCAATGCAAATAGTTGTCCCGTATGCAATTATCATCTCAATAAATTCTATTTTCATTTCAACAAAATGTAATTGGTGAGAACTGTGGGTGATACATTTATTCTTAAATTAACAATAACTTTGGCCTTCTAAAAAAGCATAATTTCAGGTTTTTTTCCCTGTAATTACTAGTCTTCATATCTTTGAAATTTCTAGGGAAAAAAAATTTATTTCCTGGGGAAAAATGTTTTGAGTAAGCCTCTAAACCTCATCTGCAAAATAAGAAAGATCACACTGACTTCATAGGGTACATGAGGATTAAAGGGGCTAGCTAACATATGAAAAGTAAGTACAAAGTGCCTGACATATTAATATAATATCATTATATAATAGAATTTATTAATATCATGTAGTAATATGTAATATCATTATAATATATAAAGCTATGTCATTATTACTCCATTTGCCTGTATTTACTCAATCCTTAGGCTAGACCTAGAAGGGTCACTATTTTTTTTTTAGCCCATTTTACAGAGGAAACTGAAGCATAGATAATTAAAAGGCTATTGATTTTCTTACATAGTGACATGGCAGGATTTTCCTGGTAAGTTGTAGAATAAGATTCACACCTTGAAACCAGCTTTAAACTGGGGCATCTGGGTGGCTCAGTTAAGTATTAGTGATTTCAGCTCAGGTCATGATCTCATGGGTCATGACATTGAGCTCTGCGTTGGGCTCTTGGGCGCAGCAGGGAGGCTGCTTGGGATTCTCACCCTCTGTCTCTCCCTTCCCACTTGCTGGGAAGAAATCTTTAAAAATAAAGAAATCTTTAAAAAAATAATAAGAGGAACTTCAGATTTACTAATCTCTTACTTTCCTTGAACTCTCTTCTGATCACTACTCTACTTACTCAGTTGGAAAACAACAAATACATAATGAGAAGTTATCTCTCCTATTCATTCATAGTCAAAGCTACTTTATTGGGCTTTTATTTTCTAACACCTTCTATCTTCCAGCCTCTTTTGTTTTTAGTTTATAGATGATAAAATATTACAATTAAGCATAAATACTTAACCTTAACACTTAAATACCTGGCACTTAGTTGGTAGTCACTATTATTTATTGAAGGAACGAATGAATGAAACCCAACACTAAAGGGAAAAAAAGACTTACAGAAGAAATAAAAACTCTAATTCTTACACCACCACTCAGGCTAATGATAGGACCAATGGAAGATAAAAATAGAAGAAAGCCTGAACTAGATGTGGAAACTAGGAAAAGTGGCGTTACATGCCAGAAACATAACAGAATTTCTGCTAAATATAAAGGGAATGGGAACAAACTATAGGAAGTCACAAAAGGTCAACTGTACATAGAATTTTACAAACTGTTTTTATCATTATCTCTTAAAATTTTTTTCCAGGTGAATATCAATATTACCACTTCATTTGCTTATCAACATCTCATTACATGTATATATATGATTTATTTCATTCTTGCTACCATTTAATTGTATCAATTTTTGCTTTTATAAAACTGGCATTGAACATTGAGAATTTTTCTTATTTTTAAAGGCACCTGCTTGCAGAATGAAAACATGATTACAAAAGTTTTTTTTAAAGATTTTATTTATTTATTCATGACAGACACAGACAGAGAGAGAAAGCGAGGCAGAGACACAGGCAGAGGGAGAAGCAGGCTCCATGCAGGGAGCTCGACGTGTGACTCGATCCCAGGTCTCCAGGATCACATCCCAGGCGGAAGGCGGCACTAAACCACTGGGTCACCGGGGCTGCCCTGATTACAAAAGTTATCAAGAAAAAAATAGATAAAAGTTAGTATATATGACAAAAGATTAAAAAGCAAAAGAAGTTGAAAACAGCAAAATAAGATGACAGAAGAGCAAATATATTAGTAAATGAATATAAATGGAAGAATGTACCTCTTAAGAGGTTAAGAAAAAAACCTGTGTTCAGGTCTGAAGCTAATCAACTTCATTCAGGTTATATAAGGCACTAGAAGGAAAGTTACACATAAAAAATTAAAAGGATATGCAAGAAGAAATTAGGCAAATGGTTGTATAAAGGACCCAGGTCTTTTCCATCTCTGTGCTCTGACATCCCTGTTTGGGTTTTTAGGCTTCTAACGAGATGGTTGCAGCGATTCTGGGTGTCTTACCAGAAACAGCAATATCCAGGTGGAAATAAGAGACCCCAGCTCTTGCTCAGAAGAAGGACACTTTCCCAAAGACTCCCTACCTACCCACACACTTCATTTTGGCCAGCACTGAATCCCACGCCTAATGATCTATCAACTGAAAAAAAGAATGGATTCACCCTTAAACCAAACAAACCTTCTCCTGAGACACTTAGCTGTGTGAGAAAGAGGTGGCTACCTGAACAAAACTGAGGTCCTGGTTCTACTAGAAGAGGGATAAATGGATGCTGGTTGAGCAACCAGTGATGATCACAACACCAGATAAATAGGAACCAAAGAAAAGGTGATGTATACTAAACAGATTTAAGCACAAAACAGCATTATTAAAGATCAAGAGCTACTTAGTGATAAATTTACCAGGAAGACATAATTATTCTGATTATGTATCCACCTAAAAACATAACCTCAAAATACATGCCAAAAAGTAAGCAGAAAAACAAGAGGTGGCAGGAAGGGGTGGCTAACAATTTAGATCATAGTGGAAAATCATATAGATCATAGCAGAAAAAGGTTAACATACCTTTCTGAGAGGCAGATTGAATAGATCAAAATTAAGTAGAAATTGAGAAAATCTGAACAACAGAATTATTAAGCTTGACATAACATATATATGTGTGTGTATACATATATATGTTGTATATGTATACAGTCCTATAAATAAATATGGCATATACATATTAATTTCAAGCACACATTGAACATTTTCAAAAACTGATCACCACTTGACCACAAACACAACTCAAAAATACAATGCAACAAAGTTACAAATGCAATCAATAGCTAAAGAGAGCCAAGAAATTGATAAATTCAGAAATTTTAAAACCTACTTCTAAATAATTCATGGGTTAAAAAGAAATCATACTGAAAATTACCAAATAGAACTGATTGGCAATGTAACCCGACATATTAAAAACACACAGGATTATTTTCAGGGAAAATTCTTTCTAAGCAAACTGGAGTTAATCTTTTTCCTACAGCATATTTCCATCCCAAATGCTGACAGTGATAGAAAAACTTAGGAAAACATCTTACTTCTTCTATATACATTGGAAAGATTGCCCTTTGTTCTTTCTTTCCCTGAATGTTTTCATGAAGCCTCAACCAGAGTCCATATGCTGTTCATTTTCTCTTTATTAAGCATTTTTGTGGCAATTTTATACAATAGCCAGTCCAGTAATGGTCAGCCTTTCTCCACTGCCACCCCATAGAGAAATGTTTTCCTTATTCCATCAGGTACCTATCAGAAAAATCTCCTACTCTCTTGACCCCTCCACAAAGAAATCTAAATTGCCTTCCTTGGTGACTCTTCACAACTCTACACATTGGTAACCTCCTCTTTCTAGAACACCCACATGTGAATTTAAAACTCTATAGACAGGAGAGATATTGGTTCAAAGCCATGCAACATTTACCTTCTAACAGTAATTCAAATGTGTTGCATGGTCAACCTGACACAAGGAAGGAGGAAGAAAGAAATTAGCAGTTTGGTGTCTGCTCTATATACAGAGAGGGTGTGCAGAGAGGCTTCCACTTGACTTATCAAATGCGTAGGATAATAAACCCAAGTAAGGAAGATGAATGGGATGACTTCAGCCTCCAGGTATATTATAAAAATAATACATTATTATTTTACTTGAAATTGATTTGTTCTCATGGGTATCTAAATATGCACAAATATTTTTATGGATCATATGTTTGGTAAAGAGTGATTCTGCACATGGTTGCATTAAGGAAAACCCATTTTAGTTTCCTTTGACTTCATTCTAAGATCACAAATGTTGGCACTCTTTACCCGAACAAAGGATACACTTCCTTAAGCATGTTTCATGATAATAGCTTTCATTTTATTTTGGTTGGCTAGATGTATATGGCCTCTCCAAGTCCTCAATTATATAACCTGGGATTTCCACATTGTTTTTGACAGAAAAGTAGAACAAAAATAAGTTATGCAGACAAAATTTGAAACACATGATATGGAATTGAAAGGACTTAGTGATGAAAAAGTCTGAGTTAGTGGTAATCAAATCTTGAAATAGATTTGTTCTTAAGCAAACAGTTCAAAGTATTTGGCTATGCATCACTGTTTTTTCAAGCTTGAAAAGATTATATTGCTCTGTTTCTCAACTATAGTATATTTACAGCTGGACTTTGAAACTGATGCAGTAAACATCAAACTCTTATTCCAATCTTGAGTTATATTCTCCATTAAGCAGCCACTGCAGGGCTCTGGCTTCAGTATCACAGTATCAAGACTTGGTACAACTGAGGAAAAATAATAAGGTTTGAAAACTGTGGGCTGTTGCAATAGATATTTTGCTTTCATCATTGCAAAAGGATTGAACTGTTTTAATATTTTAATGGTATAGAGCCAGGTTATATTAAACACTTATTTAGTATCTATTATCCAATATCTTATAAGCTCTTAGTCTATTTGGGGGTTATGAATGTTTGTGTGAATCTGATGAAAGCTATGGCTCTGCATCCTCAAAATTTTGATGTAATTTCAGTGAGTGGGCTCATAGACTCATAAATTCACTCATGGATCCCAGTTAAGAATCTTAGCCCTAAAGAATCTGAAAATGTAAACTCTGAAAAAAAAGGTTTTCCTTGACTTTTGGCACACAAGATGCTCTTATTAGACACTAGATGTACATAGGAGACATCCATTTTAGGTAATTTTTAAAAGAACACTCATGAGAATATTAAAGAGAAACTATGTAATTGTTAGAAAGATTTTAAGATTTGAAATCTTTTCACCAAAAATTGACATCAACCTCAAAAATGGATAGCTAAAGTGCTAGATTAGATTCCAAGTTCAAATGGTTTTATTTTTCATTTTTTATTCTATTAGATAAAAAAAATGCTAACTCACAATTATAGGTCATCAGAACTGGCAGAAAATGTTTTATGGATCTGACAAATGGCTCTGGATATTTGGATTGAAATTATGGACAAACTTCCAATTGAGGACTACTTTCAGCATTCTGTCAAAGACCAAATCAAGGAACATACCACACTCAAGAGCTGGACTGTTGTATGCTTTGAGTTGGAAGTTAGGGGCAAATGATTTCCATTCTTTGGTTCCATTTGACTCTGAAAAGCATTCCCACTTCTGTTACAGCATATGTATGTGGTTTTATAATGTGCCCAATATGATGTCATTATTTTTTTCCTCTGAAGATGGAAGAAAATTGAGTATTTGATGTTTGAAAGGACTTATACACAGCATGATAGAGCTGTTTGCACCAGAGTTTGATTTTATTAAGAAATTCTCTTTTTTTCTCTTAAACATCAAGAAATTAAGTTGTTTTTGGCTCTGAAGTGATAGGATCAGGCCATTAACAAAACCCACTATACTGCAATACAAGCTACTTTGGCAAACCTCTTGAAATCATGGCAATGCTCTTTGCTAGCATTTTTTAAGAGGAATTGAAATATATAATATAACATTTCTTACTGAAGTTGAGGGCCTTCCTCTCACTTTCAACATATGATAAAAGTGAATATTGTACATGTTCATCGTTCACTGAGCATGTTGAATACAACTCATTACCAATAGTTCTAATTTGGTTATAGTCCCATTTACCACTATTACCCCCATATTTTTTTAAAGATTTTTATTTATTTATTCATGAGAGAGAGAGAGAGAGAAGTAGAGGGAGAAGTAGGCTCCATGCAGGGAGACTGATGTGGGACTCGATCCCGGGTCTCCAGGATCACAGCGTGGGCTGAAGGCGGCCTAAACCACTGAGCCACCCGGGCTGCTCTATTACCCCCATATTTAATCAAGGATAAAAAGCATATTAATGGCCACTATATCAGATAGGACATAGATACTGTTGCAGGTTAAACCAAAATACAGAGCCTAAAACAACAGAGAAGCTTATTTTTTTTTTTGAGAAGCTTATTTTTCTCCAATACTAAGGATCTTAGTATTCAAGGTGGTGCCAAGGGTCTGTCCCATAAAATCAGCAGATGGCCATGTTCCTTCTCTCTTGGCCTAGTGCTCTTCTAGATGTTGCCCTTGCCTGCATTGTCTAATAGAGCCCACTAGATCCATAATTAGTCATGGCAAGGAATAAAAGAGAAGGGGAGGGTACAAACCATAAAACTGTCCATGTAACTCATCCAATAGCTATAGTCATATGGCCACAACTGGCTGCAAGAGAGGCTGGAAGATGTCACCTTTATTCCGGGTGGCCATGGACCCAACTAAAATAGTCTAATACCATAAAAAGGGGAGATAGAGGATGAACATTGAGTATAAATAGTAGTCTTTGTCAGAGCCACCCTGTAAATCAAGCATTATGGGTTTGACTTTCACTCAAAACCTTTTATTACCAAGCAACACATTTCTTACCAGAGAATTTGTGTTCTGTCCGTTTAGCCCAACTTTTTTCCTGGTCTTCATAAGGGAACTTTCACAATTGTTAACTAAACCAAAAAAAATAAGGTTTTTCAGTGATAAATAGAATTTTTTTTAAAAAAAGAGCACTTTCTCCTAATCCTTTCCCAGCATATATTCTTTGAACAAATTATTATTAAGCATATAAGTAATTTAATTCACTCATAAAGTAAAATATCTGCACACATACACAATTAGGGAGTTTTCTTTTTTTTTTTTTTAAGATTTTATTTATTTATTCATGAGAGACACACAGAGAGAGAGGCAGAGACACAGGCAGAGGGAGAAGCAGGCTCCATGCACGGGGAGCCCGACGTGGGATTCGATCCCGGGTCTCCGGGATCATGCCCTGGGCCAAAGGCAGGCGCTAAACCGCTGCGCCACCCAGGGATATAGGGAGTTTTCTTTTGGTCCAACTCAAATTGGGAATTTGTTGGTTCTGGTCACAAGGACTTCCAAAGGGTGATGCCACCTTTCGGCACAAGTTGTCTAGAGTCCACACTTGGGGAACAAACTTCAGGGTATGTGTCAGAGGTTTTTTTTTTGTTTAGTTTTGTTTTTTTTATTGCAAACAATAGAAATTAATTCTGGCTAGCTTAAAGGGAAAAGAAAAGAGTGCATCACGTGGAATGGGGATTGCTCATAAAAAAAGAGAAAGCAAAGGACCAAGTCTCACGAAGGACAGAAGTCAAGTCAGGGCAGCCCTGGGTACTAATGGAAAGACGCTCAAAGAAACCCTACCTCAATGAATCAGCTCTAGCTGTGTTCTGTCCTTGGTCACTATGCTCTGGTTTCATACTCTGGGAGAAGATTCCAAAGCTTTTTGTTATGGGCTTAATTGTGCTCCTGCCTCAAATTCATATGTCAATGTCCTAACACCCAGTACTTCAGAATATGACTGCAGTCACTGGAAGTTCTGAGAAAATATATAATGGCCTAAATATCGTACAGAGCTGCCAAGCAATATAAAATAGAATGATTGCCTTATGATATAATAGTAATTAAAATAACTATTATCATTATTATAGATAACATGTATTGAGTACTACTGTCTGCCAAGAACTGTGAAGGACACTTTTCTGCGACATGTTATTTAATACATTCAGCAACCTCATGAGCAACTGACCATTAACTATTATCTCCATTTTTAAAATGACAAAACCAAAATTAGTGATAAAACCAGATTTTGAATCTAAACCTATCTGAACTTAAAACTAGAATTCTTGGGCAGCCTGGGTGGCTCAGCGGTTTAGCACAGGCTTCAGCCCGTGCCTTCAGCCCAGGACCTGATTCTGGGGACCTGGGATAGAGTCCCACGTCGGGCTCCCTGCAGGGAGCCTGCTTTTCCCTCTGCCTGTGTCTCTGCCTCTCTGTGTCTCTCATTAATAAATAAGAAATCTTTTTTTAAAAAAACTAGAATTCTTATGCTAGCAAGCAATATTACCACTTAAAGTATTCAAACAGTAGTTCAACTTGCTATGGAGGCAGAAATCATAATTACCATTTTCCAAACCCATAATCTTTGTGGGAGTTTTTGATTTATAGAAGCACTATACTTTTCTTTGCTTCAGCTTTGGTTAGTACATTCTTGGGGGAAGGAGACTGAGGGGCTTAAGGAGCAATTGTTAATGAAAAGCTTTTGAAAGTTACAAGATTATTGAACTGTGTGCTACACTGAACAAGACAGGTAGAAATTATTAGATCAAAACATATGCTGACAACACAAAGAGAAATTGAGGAGTCAATCCCATTTACAATTGCACCAAAAACCATAAGAAACCTATGAATAAACCTAACCAAGGAGGTGAAAGAAAGACCTTTACTCTGAAAAGTATAAAACATTGATGAAAGAAATTCAAGATGACACAAAGAAATGGAAAGACATTCTATCTTCATGGGTTGGAAGAACAAATATACTAGCCAAAACAACCTAAACATTTAATGTAATACCTATCAAATACCAAGAACATTTTTCACAGAACTAGAATAAACAATCCTAAAATGTGTATGCAACCACAGAAGATCCTAAATAGCCAAAGCAATATTGAAAAAGAAAAGTAAAGCTGGAGGATGCCAATCCCGGACTTCAAGTTATATGACAAAGCTATAGTGATCAAAACAGTATGGTTCTGGCACAAAAATAGATATAGAGATCAATGGAACAGAAGAGAAAACACAGAAATGAACCTACAACTGTATGGTCAGTTAATCTTTGACAAAGAAGAGAAGAATATCCAGTAGGAAAAAGTCTCTTCAACTAATGCTTCTGGGAAAACTGGACAGCCACATGCAATAGAATGAAACTGGACTACTTTCTTACAGCATACACAAAAATAAATTCAAAATAGATGAAAGACCTAAATGTGAGACATGAAATCAAAATCCTAGAGGAGGATACAGGCAGTAACTTCTGTGATATCAGCTGCAGCAACTTCTTTCTAGAAATGTCTCCTGACACAAGGGAAACAAAAGCAAAGATAAACTCTTGTGACTTCATCAAAATAGAAAGCTTTTGCAAAGGGAAGGAAACAATAAAAAAAAAAAAAACTAAAAGGCAAACTACAGAATGGGAGAAGATATTTACAAATGACAAATCTGATAAAGGGTTAATAGCCAAACTATATGAAGAAGTTCTAAAACTCAACACCCTCAAAACAAACAATCCAATTAACAAATGAGCAGATATGCACACATAATGGAATATTACTCAGCAATGAAATCTTGGGGCGCCTGGGTGGCTCATTCAGTTAAGTGTCTGCCTTCACTTCAGGTCATGCTCCTGGGGTCCTGGGATTGAGCCCCGCATCAAGCTCCCTGCTCAGCAGAGAACTTGCTTCTCCCACTCCCTCTGCCCCTTCTCCTGCTGGTGCTCTCTCCCTCTCTCAAATAATATCTAAGGAAAAAAAAATCTTGCCACTTGCAATGCTGTGGATGGAGCTAGAGAGTATTATGCTAAGTGAAGTAAGTCAGTCAGAGAAAGACATATACCGTATGATTTCACTCATATGTGGAAACAAAAAAAAAAAAAGAGAGAGAGAGAAAGAGGCCAACTAAGAAACAGACTTTTCACTCTAGAGAACACACTGATGGTTCCCAAAGGAGAGGTTGGGGGTGAAATAGGTGATGGGGATTAAGGAGTGCACTTGTGATGAGTGCCAGGTGATGTATGGAAGCTGAATCACTATATTGTCCACCTGAAACTAATATTACACTATATGTTAACTAAGTTGAATTTAAATAAAAACTTAAATAAAACCTACATGCCAACAATGTTCACAAGACAGTGAGCTCTAACTACTCTGGAAGACCTTCCAGTGTCCATATGTTTCAAGTCTTTAAATCATTCTGCTCTGTACCTTGTCACCAAAGAACTGACCGACCACTACCTTTTTTGCAAAAAAAGGGTAGAAGCCTACTCTTGTAAGAAACCTACTTTTTGAGGTCAGAATGAAATGTTTAGCATTATCTCTTATATAATGCAATCATTCCTCTTAGGGTAATATCTGCCAGCCTGGCCTGCATATTAGAAAACCCGAAGGGCTGTTAAACAATGTATAAACCTGGGCCTCATTCCCAGACATGCCGGTGCAGGGGGTCTGGGATGGGCTTGAACATGGGTATTTTTGGAACCCTCCTCTTGTGCTTCTGATATGCAGCCAGGGTTGAGAACCAATGCCTTGTAACTATATCACCTAACTGCACTTCAAACAAACAATAAACTCCAATTTTTCTTTAAGACACCTACCTGAATTTATTTAAGTCAGAAAAGCATCAGACTTGTCACTGGCTTTTATCCTTTTTATCCTAATGAAAGTTCTGATGGTATTAATCAATCCATCTTGTCAAACAATGTGGGTATAAAACTTTTTCTCATTCACCATCAACAGCATAGGAGATTCCTGGCATACTTGCAAAATTTGACCAAAAGATATCCATACCTTTTTGTTCTAGACTATTCTACCCTTATAGTCTGTTTAAGGGTTATTATTATTTTTTTTTAAAAAAAAGGTTTTATTTATTTATTCATGAGAGCCATGGAGAGAGAGGCAGAGACACAGGCAGGGGGGAAGCAGGCTTTATGCAGGGAGCCTGATGTGGGACTCAGTCCCAGGACCCCGGGATCATGACCTGAGCCAAAGGCAGATGCTCAGCCACTCCAAATAGTCTCTTTAGTTGTTTTTTTTTTTAATATTATATATGTGAAGAGAAGTTGCTTAAGGATAGGACTTGGTAGTGTGTCCTTGTCTATTGTGACAATAACACTGCATTGCTGCATTGCTGGAGAGAATGTTGTGTTTATTGCTCATGCATCTGGGGTGATTTGAGGATTGGTTTAGCAGTTCTGCCAACCTTTGCTGGACCAGTTCACACAACTGGGGGTCAGCTGGCCATTGCCTGATCCAGGTGACTGGGCATAAGCAGGGTGACTCTGGCTGTGCCCACTTTCTCACATCCTCCAGCAGGCTAGCCCAAAGATATTCTCGTGGTGATGTCCACAGTGTTAGCAAGCCACAGACACCTTCTTCAAGACTTGGTTTGTGTCAGTCAGGTCAGCTAACATCCCACTAACCAAAGAAAGTTAGCTGGCTGAGTTGCTTATTGAGGGATGAACAGTCACCCCACTCACAATGAGATGGCCAAGGGTGTGAATACAGTCAGGGAGAAAAAACTGGAGCTATCATTGTAATTCTACAACTGTTGTAAAAACAAATCCAATAATATCAAGCCCGGAAATGGAAATAATGAAACTAAAATAAGACAGTGAAATGATGAAATAAAATATTGGAAAAACAGAATTCTTATGCAGAAATGGGAGGCCACTGGTTTAACTTTGTCAGCTTTCAACTGCTAAATACTGGAGAATATGAAGGAAGGAATTGGCTCCTGCTTGCTACTGTTTCTCTCCAATCTAATAGATGACTGTTGAACTCTATGGAATATGGACAAATCATAATGTACTCAGGAAGACTTAAAGAAAAAACATGTCACTGTGAGTATATTTCAAACCGAGCAGTTAAACTGCATCAAAATATAATGAAGTCATTGAAATTATGAGGGAATTAACATGTTTAGGTCAATTGCTAAGAAATACATTAGATACAACAAGTTATATCCTTAAATCTCTAAATAATTTAAAAAGCAACTTTGAGATGCTATTCTATCAAATATCTTATTATTTGTTTACGTGATTTTAAGCAATAAAACAGATGTTTGGCAGAACATTATTAAAATAGGGAACCTCGAATCCTCCAATAGTTTCATAGCACAGTTCCCTTGATCCCAATTCCAATTAGGTGTTCCTTTAAATGATTTCATTTATATGCAAATCCAGATAGAAGTGATTCCTAGACCTTTTATCATCCCAAAATTTGGCCTGGCTCTTGATCTGAATAAGCAGGTAGAGTTTTGTTTTGTTTTTAAAGATTTCATTTATTCATGAGAGACACACAGAGAGGCAGAGACCTAGGCAGAGGGAGAAGCAGGTTCCCTGGGGGGAGCCTGATGTAATCCCGGGACATGGGGAGCGCAATCTGAGCCAAAGGCAGACACTCAACCACTGAGCCACCCAGGTGCCCCAGCAGATAAAGTTTTTTAAACTTCACAAAAATGCCTTAAACTGCATGATATTTAGTGAAATGACCACATTATTTTGAATATTTTGAATTCCATATATTTGGAATAGAGGATGAACTTGTGTATGAATACTAAAATTTCTTTCTCTCTGGATCAGAGTAGTTACAGAGATGAAGGAAGGTCTTATTAGTAACCACCTCCACATAAGACACAGAAAAATAGAAATCTGTGTTAAAATTCTAAAATATGGCGTAGCTAAGATAATAAGAAATTATAAAGTTTGCATTTTTTTAATGTTTTGCTATCATTTTTTCCACATTAAGGAGTACTTTTCCATAAATGTGTTATATATATATGTGGTATTGGAACATCAGTATATTTTTTAGACAAGAACATTTTTGTACTTGAAGGAAACTTAGAGGTCACCTTATTTAGCCTCAATTTACAGAACTGGAAAGTAATCCTCAAATAAGTTGAAGTGATTTGCCCAAAATCATGCAGCAATTTAACCATCATAATGATAATATCTATTACTTATGTAATTTGCAAAGCATTTTACATTTGCAATGTCCATGAATTTTAATAACAACTTTTTTGAAGTATATGGTACAGTTTTCTTCATCTATATATTTTTAGATAAATAAACCAAGGCACAGAGAGATCGAATAATGTATCCAGCATCACAAAACTATATAAAGGGACACAACAGTTCCACTGTATCACTAGGCATCCATAAAGCACCAAATAACCCAGTTGGAAATGCAAGTTAAAATCACAATGGGATGCCACTACCCACCCATTAGAATCAGAATGTCTGAACTCAAAAAAACTGACATACCAAGTGTTGGTGATGATGTGGAAGAAATGGAGCTCTCATACCCTGCTGGTAGGATGTGACATGGCATAGACACTTTGGATAACAGTTTGGCAGCTTATTTGGAAATTAAGCATATACCTACCATATGACCCAGACTTTTCACTTTTAAGTATTTACCCTAAAGAAGAGAAAGCCTATGTCCATGCAAAGTCTTGTACAGAAATGTTCATAGCAACTCTTTGGTAATGTCCTCAAACTGGAAACATGACAATATAAATGACTCTCAAAATAGTTACACTGATTGAAAGAGCCAGACAAAAAAAAAAAAAAAGAGCATGTAATTTATGATTTCATTTATTTAACTCTACAAAATTCAAACTAATCTTCAGTGACAAAAAAAGCAGATGAGGGGTGGGAGTGCTGGAAAGACCTGGAAAGAATACAAGACCAAGAAGAAACTTAGAAATTATGGAAATATTCTTTGTCTTGATTGTGCTGATGGTTTCATGGGCATATACATATGTCAAATGTACCAAATTAAGCACTTTAAAATATGCACTATACTATATGTTTCAATATGTATGTCTACCCTAATAAAACTGTTCAGAACAAAAAGTGACCTAGCTGAAGTCAAGATTCTGAAAAATCTACTTACGTATACCCAAACTTGGTGGATCATGCTGATCCAACATGTATCTTTCTACTGTTTTCATTGAAATAAAGACTAGCCACCAAAAAGTAGGCAGATATACAAAACAAAATAATAGCATTGTCACACCTTTATGCCTTGTAAGGCAGTTACAACGAATTTTATGCTTTTTCTAACTCATAGTTCCATAAATTCTAACAAGAAGTTAGTTACGTGTTTCATTGATTTGTTTTGTTTAAATAAGAGCAAAAATTCAATCAGAGAGTCATGTAACCCATACTGTTGGGAGTGCGAATGAGAAATCTTTTAGGGACATAATTTTGCATAGATGTTTCAAGTAACTTAAAAACCATCTTATTCTTTGGTCAGATAATTACACATCTGGCAGTTTAGCCTAAGAAAATGATCTCGAAACAAAAAGATTTATGGAAAATTTGCTCCTCCAAGCATTATTTATAATAGCCAAAAAGGGAAACAAACCTAATGTCCAAAAATAAGGGAATTCTGGAATAAATCATGTCACATTGAACCATGGACTATTAAATAGCAATTAAATAAATAATTTATAACAGTTTTTGGAGAATCACTTGAAGACTTTCTGAAAAAAAAAAGCCAAATCACAAAATGTCTCTCCCTCCTCTTAAAACTAATAAAATGAAAAAAAAAATAGGTTACAAACAGAAGGAAAAAAGCAATGCATAGAGAGAAGGCCAATTTCATATAATAATGCTTGAAAAGTGGTAGTCAGGGCAAGAAACAGACCAATAAATAATGTCATTTGGATGAACTCCTAACTCTCCATTCTAGAACAGTGGAAAGTGAGAGGGAGGAAGAAGGTAAATACATGAAATCCTAAATATTCTTGTGACTCCTACTCAGTTGAGGAGAGGTTATTTGGGACAGAGGGGAGCAGTATGGAACAAGAAATGCAGCAAACTCTTGTAGAAGGGAGAACTCCTTTGCCCAAGCCAGTGTCTGGCTAGTAACAAAGAATGGTGGCTCACCATTCTTGTTTTTCTTGATAGAACACATAGAGGGCTCTGCAGAGCAGTCCCTTGTGAGGCACAGACAAATAGCTCAGTGACAAACAAGGATTTGCTGGAACAGAAAGCAAAGGAGCAGGGTGCCTGGATGGCTCAGATGCTCAGATGCTCATTAAGCATCTGACTCTTGATTTTGGCTCAGATCATGATTTCAAGGTCGTGAGATTGAGTCTCACATCTTGCTCTATACTGGGCATGGAACCTGCTTAAGATTGTCTCTCTCCCTAACCCTCAGCCGCTACCTCCACCTCGTGCTCTCACTCTCTCTCTCTCTCTCTCTTTCTCTCTCTCTCTCTCTCAAAAAAAAAATCAAACAAAGCAGGGGCATCTGGGTGGCTCAGTGGGTTAAGCATCTACCTTCAGCTCAGGTCATGATCTCAGAGTCCTGGGATCGAGCCCCACATCAGGCTCCCTGCTCCACGGGGAGCCTGCTTCTCCCTCTTCCTATCCCTGCCACTCCCCCTGCTTGTTGCTCTTTCTGTCTCTCTCTTTCTCTCTCCATCAAATAAATAAATAAAATCTTAAAACAAATAAAACAAAAAGAAAGAAAGCAAAGGAGAAGAAGGCAAATTCATTGTTAGAGTGAGAGCACAGGGCAGAGAAGTCTAAGGAGATTCCCACCACCCATCCCCTTCCATACCCCATCAAAGAATGTCTGTATCAAAACTCATGAGATATTCCCCCTCTTAAAACCCCTGAGACATAGCAGCATTATTCATAATAGCCAAAAAAGTAGAAACAACCCCAACGTTCATTAACTGATGATGCGAAATGTGGCCTATCCCCACAACAGAATAAAGAAACAACCTGAATAAGGAAAATGTGGTATATAAGTACCATGAAATATTATTCAGCTTTAAAAAAGAGAGAAATCCTGTAATATGTGACAAGTGGGTGAAACTTAAGGACATTATGCTAAGTTCAATAAGCCAGTCACAGAAGGACAAATGTTGCATGATTCCACTTCTATGAAGAATCTAATACAATAGAACTCATAGAAACAAAGAATAGAATGGTGGGTGCCAGTGGGGAGGAGGAAATGGGGAGTCGCTAATCAATGTGTATAAATTTTCAATTGTAAAGGATGAATAAGTTCTAGATATCTGCTGCACAACCTCGTGTCTATAGACAATACCATATCATACATTTAGAATTTTGTTAAGGATGTAGCTCTCATATTAAGGATTCTTACCACAATTTTTAAAAAGTCGATGGATAGGGGCACCTGGGTGGCTTAGTCAGTTAAGCATCTACCTCTTGATTTTGGCTCAGGTCATGATCTTGAGGTCGTGAGATCGAACCTTGTAGGGGCTCCATGCTGGGCATAGAGCCTACTTAAAGTTCTCTCTCTCCCTCTCCCTTCTGCCCCTTCTCTCTCGCCCTCTCTCTCTTCTCTCTCCCTCTCTCTCTCTCTTCTCTCTCCCTTTCTCTCTCTCTCTTCTCTCTCTCTCTTTCCCTCTCTCTCTCTTTTTCTCTCTCTCTTTTTCTCTCTCCTCTCTCTCTCAAATAAAGAAATAAATAGTACATGGATAAACTTTGAAAATATCATGCTAAGTGACAAGAGGTCACATACAGTATGATTCCACATATATGTAGTGTCCCAAACAGGCAAATCAATAGAAAGTAGATTGGCAATTCCCAGGAAAGTAGGGGGATGCGGGAGGAGGAAGACAATGAGGAAGGATTACTAATGGGTGGGGGGTTTCTTTGGGGGATAAGGAAAAGTGCTAAAATTAGTGCTGATGGTTGCACAGCTCTGTGAATATACTAAAAAACAACGAATTGTATGCCTAAAAATGAAGAATTTTATGGTATGTCAATTTTATATTTTAAAAAAATCCTATTATTAAAAAAAAAAAAAAAGGAGCCAGAGAAGAGTGTGAACAGCTTCTGGGGAGAGCTGGGGGAAGTGCAAGAAGTGGCTCTGCTGAAGTGCTATAGCCTGAGTCGAGAAGGATGTGAAGCTTAAGGAAATTACTGAAGGGAGTAAGAAATGCCGCTGTTTAGATGTAATTAATCCCATTACAGGGCTTTAAATTATAGAAGAAAGATCACGACTCATTCACTAAAGATCAGAACCAGGCTTCTGAAAGTATTTGGAACACCAGCACTCGGTCCTCAAATTCTCAGGTTTCAGATAAGTGATAAGGGAATCGAGATGACTCACTTATATTCAGATGTGAGAGAACACTTTGGTAGGGCTGCCTTCAGCAACAAAATAACATATCAAGTATATATAAATTCACTACAGCAAAGAAAATAATGGAAAAGATCATAGAAAGAGAAAAGGTGAGCAATCATTGCTCATAGAAAGCACAACCCAAGGACTAGTAGAAAATCCTGTAAAAACAGAAAAATGGAATGCTATAAGCAACATCAAAGACCATCATTAGATTTTAAAAATTAGATACTAGAATCATGAAAACAGTGACTTCAAAAATGACACTATCATTACAAAACAAGCAATAGCACTAAAAGAGAATTCTGGTATAACACTAAATAAAAAAAGATATACAGGGTCACCTGGGTGGCTCAGTCTGTTAAGTATATGACTCTTGATTTTGGCTCAGGATATGATCTCAGGGTTCTGGAAGCGAGCCTAACACAGGGCTCTGTGCTCAGCATGGAGTCTGTTTGTCCCTTTCCCTCTGCTCCTTCCCTCCGCTCAAGCTCTTTCTCTCACTCTCTCTCAAAAAAAAAAAAAAAAGATATAAAAATATATGTATGATTACAAATATTTAACAGAATTACAAGAAAATACCAGGTCTGATACAAGCCATTATTTTGAGGTGTTTGGTCAATGGATCTTTTTTCCTTCTTTTCACATTTTTGCATTTTCCACGTTTTCTATAGTATGCATATGTTATTTTTATAATGTATATATTAAAAGATAATGGATTCTAAATACCATAGTTGTGGACATGCTTGTGTGGAGGTCAAGTTCTATGTGCATAGTAAGTAGCAGCAACAGACTTGTAGTCTAAATGGCAGGTTGGATGGACAACACGAAGGTTTATTATCCTTCCTCCCAAAAGCTCATTGAAATTTCCAAAGAGTAAAAGGAATAAATCCATTAAGTGCTAGAAATCAAGGACGAGTATCACCAGTAAAACAGGTATCGGGAAGGGTTTCTGTAGTATACAAAGCAAATGAGGTCCCCTTTATGAAGAAACCAGCACCAAGTGCTCATAAGTGAGTCCAAGCACTAACAGGAGAAAATTGCCAGAGAAGTGTGTTACCATCTTCCCAACAAGAACTCTCTCAGCCACCTTGGGTAGAGTCAGGATATCCATGGAGCCAAAGGGAATCATGCACCGAGAGGGAGGGATGCCTACTTAAAACTTTGCAAAAGTACTAGGCTAGAGTTCCACAGAAACTGTCACATTTTTAGCAGAATAAAGTCTGAAAAACTGTTCCCTAAATAAATCAGAGGGACTGTAACTGTGGGATCCTTGTGAAACGAGAAGCTAAATATGATTATTAGAGAGAAAAAAAGGCAGTGGTTGAAAACACCACACTCTTAAGAAAGACAAATTTTCAAATTAAAAGATATCCCTGGAGCCAAAAAAGGCTAAGCAAGGACAGCAAAAAGAGAGAGAGCAAGAGAGACAGCTAGACATGGTTTATTTTTCAGAGAATAGAAAAAGAGGAAAGGCTTCCCAAATCATTTTATGAGGTTAACATATCTTTAATACCACAACCTGACAAGACAATAGAAGAATAAAGAAGAAATGCATCTCACCTTTGAACACAGGTGCAACATCAAATAAGCAATGTACAAAAAATAATAATACAGAATGACAATAAAGATTTATCCCACTACTAATAAGGTGCTTCAGCATTAGAAAAATCTAAGAATATAATCCAACACATTAAAAGAGAAAAAAGTTCCATTTGCTTCTATAATTGAAATGATTTTTGATAAAATTCAAGTGTACACAATCTTTAAAAACCTAGCAAACCAAGAATGGAAGGTAAAAAAAAATAATCAATTGTCTCATCAGCCACCCTCATTTCTTCTCTTGTGAAAGAGCTGCCGCACTTACTTTTCTCTGATGGTTTTGAAATATATCCACAAATTTTTTGATACTTGTTTCTGTAAGAGACAGAACCTAATGGTGACTCACTTCTAATGAATAGAATAAAGTAGAAGTGACAGTGCATGACTTGGGGTACTAGGTCGCTAAAGGCAGTGCAGCTTACTACTCACTCCCTCGCAATGCTTGCCCTCCGGGAAGTTAGCTGCCAAGCATGAGCAGCCCAGATGTGGAGAGGCTCAGATGGCATGGACCTGACACCCCACCAACATCCAGCAAGGAGCCGACACCCCAGCCAAAGCCAACCAGGAACTGAGCTCCCCTCACCCCCAACAGCCATGTTACTGAGTCATTCTGAATGCAGATACTCCAGTCATAGTCAAGCCTTCAGATTACTGCCACTCAGTCTGACAACTTTTTTTTTATAAATTTCTTTTTTATTGGTGTTCAATTTGCCAACATATAGAATAACACCCCGTGCTCATCCCATCAAGTGCCCCCCTCAGTGCCCGTCACCCAGTCACCCCCATCCCCCCCGCCCTCCTCCCCTTCCACCACCCCTAGTTCATTTCCCAGAGTTAGGAGTCTCTCATGTTCTGTCTCCCTCCCTGATATTTCCCACTAATTTTTTCTCCTTTCCCCATTTATTCCCTTTCACTATTTTTTATATTCCCCAAATGAATGAGACCATATAATGTTTGTCCTTCTCCGATTGACTTATTTCACCCAGCATAATAGCCTCCAGTTCCATCCATGTGGAAGCAAATGGTGGGTATTTGTCGTTTCTAATGGCTGAGGAATATTCCATTGGATACATAAACCACATCTTCTTTATCCATTCATCTTTCGTTGGACACCGAGGCTCCTTCCACAGTTTGGCTATTGTGGACATTGCTGCTAGAAACATCGGGGTGCAGGTGTCCCGGCGTTTCATTGCATCTGTATCTTTGGGTAAATCCCCAGCAGTGCAATTGCTGGGTCGTAGGGCAGGTCTATTTTTAACTCTTTGAGGAACCTCCACACAGTTTTCCAGAGTGGCTGCTCCAGTTCCCATTCCCACCAACAGTGTAAGAGGGTTTCCTTTTCTCCGCATCCTCTCCAACATTTGTGGTTTCCTGCCTTGTTAATTTTCCCCATTCTCACTGGTGTGAGGTGGGATCTCATTGTGGTTTTGATTTGTATTTCCCTGATGGCCAGTGATGTGGAGCATTTTCTCATGTGCTTGCTGACAACTTCTTTGTAACCTCATTAAAGACCTTCAACTGGCACCACCACCCTGCTAAGCCACTCCCAGATTCCAACTCTCACAAACTGTGTGATATAATAAATGTTTGTTCTTTAAAGCTGCTAAATTCAGGGGGTAATTTGTTTTCTAGCAATACAGAACTAAAGCAATCAATTTTACAAGAAGGGTAGGCTTCTTCCCAGCCCAGAGGGCAAGTCTTCACTGAAGCAAGATAATCATGGCAATCTCATTGTCTATGACTACATTTTGCATAGTGAGACATTAGCGTTAAATATGCTAGAGAGGGCTGCAAAGGTTTCCTCACTCTGAGAATGTCACACATATTACCATTTCTGCCTCAAAAAGTTGTTATCTGGGGGTGACCATATGGCTCAGTCATTAAGTGGCTGCCTTGGCCTCATGTCACTATCCTGGGGTGCTGGGATCGAACCCCACATCGGGCTCAGTGGAGGGCCTGCTGTTCCCTCTCCCTTTGCTGTTCTCCCTACTTGTACTCTCTGGTTCTCCTTCTGTGTCAAATAAATACATAAAATCTTAAAATAAATAAATAAATAAATAAATAAATAAATAAATAAATAAATAAAAATTGTCTGAATATGACACCTAGAACTGTGGCAGCAATTTCGAGATCATGAGAAAAGGCAGGAATTCCTACATATGTGTAGGAACACAGTGTGAACAATGAAGTGCAAAGATAAAGGAACCCAGGCCCCTGATAGATTTGTGAGGTTATCAAGCCCTGGAGTTCCCTGAAACCCTGAAGTTCTTAAGGGGTGGGGCGGGGGGAGGGTAACAAATGTCTTTAATGCTTAAGCCCCACCTAATTAGGCTTTCTATCACTTGCAGCTGAGAACACCCTAACTGGAAAGAAAACTCTTGTATTTGTCAGTTGGCTTTGCCAAAACAAATACTATAAACTGGGTGACAAACAATGGAAATCCATTTCTCTGAGAAGTCTGAGATCAGGGTGTGAAGCATGTTGAGAATGTAATGAGAATCCTCCTCATAGTTTGCAGATGCCTGCCTTTTCACACTGTCCCCACACAGCAGAGAGAAGAGGAGGGGGATGAAAGAGGGATGGAGAGAGTTCATGCTCTTCCTTTTCTTATAAGGACACTCATCTCATCATGGGAACTTCACACTTATAACCACTTCTAAACCTAATTACCCCCCAAGGGCTCTACTTCCAAATACCATTACTTTGGAGGTTAGGAATATAAATGTCCTTTTTTTAAATGAATTCTATGATTGCATAAAAATTCAAAGGAATTTGGAAGAAAATTTATCTATTTTTTAAAAGATTTTATTTATTTATTTGTGAGAGACACACAGAGAGAGGCAGAGACACAGGCAGAGGGAGAAGCAGGCTCCCTTTGGGGAGCCTGATGTGGGACTCAATCCCAGGACCCTGGGATCATGACCTGAGCCAAAGACAGATGCTCAACCACTGAGCCACCCAGCCATCCCAAAATTTATCTATTTTTGATGCATTTATAAGCTAGTAAAATTCTTGGAAAATAATCAGATAGCTTCTATGAATATTTTAAAAGCACAAAGGCCAATCAAATATATCATTTCTAGGAATCTTTCCTATAGAGAATTTTCTAAGTGAGTAAAAAAGTATTTCTACATAGTTGTTTTTCAACATTGTTTATAATATAAATTTAATTAGAAGTAACCTAAATGCCCAATCGATAAAGGGATGATTAAATAAATTCTAGTACATACAATTCTGTGTAATTGTTTAGAAGAATGAATTATATTACATAAACTCACATGGGAAGAGCATCAATGAAAACTAGAGGGAGAAAAGCTTGTTAAAGTCCATTTATATATGGAGGTATGTGTAATGTCTGGGAGAATATACACCAAAGTGTTAAACTGTTATCAGAGAGATTGAACATTTTTTATGTACCTCTAAATAACTTGAAATATTTCAACAAAAATGTTGTTTTTTTAAAAAGAAAACCTGATTGAAGTATAATTAATATAGTGTTATATTAGTTTCAGGTGCACAATATAATGATTCAGCAGTTTTATACATTTCTCATCACTCTTCATGATAAGTCTATATTCTTAATCCCCTTTATCTATTTCACCATTCCCCTCCCCAAAAAACCTCACCTCTGGCAACTACCAGTTTGTCCTCTGTATTTGTTAAAACAGAATAATTTTCCTGATTTTAAAAGAATTTTAAAATAAAAATAATGCAATGTATCTATCCAAAATTAATTACTCAAGTTAAGGATATGTACAGTGGTCTACATAAGACATAGCTATATCTAATTTCAGAGTTATGTATTAGTAATATTTTTGTCAGGTATCCCTGCTCAATGTAATTTTTAAAGGAAATCTACTGTAAAAACTGCACTGAAAATAAGATCCATACCCCCACTCCTTCCATAATTGCAGCCACTCTCTTTTTCCATTACCACCCCCACAACACAAATAATTGGATTAGCATCCCCAAAAAAAGGAGCTAAGGAGAATGTAGAAAAGGTAAAGATGGAAACGAAGTGGTCTCACCTATGATCATGGGAAAAGCAATCAATCAACCAATAATAAAGATAACTGTGCGAGTCTTAATTTTGACCAAAAATCCATGAATTTTTTTGATAGGAATTTGATTTGAAGTATTATTTTTCTCACAGTGGTTCCAGAACAGAGTTTGCCCTGGCTAAACAGCTGCTCTCTTTATCCCTCGGGCTACCAATGACAAAGAAGCCTGGACACAAGGGCTTGCTGAGAGCCTCCAAACCAGAATGACCTCCCCAGGACCCTGAATCTGCAAGAGCAACCTTTCTAAGTTTCACCTCCTGAAACTGAATGACTTTGCATCATTCCCTGAAAGAGACCCCACATTTGTGGGATAACCATTCTTCTCTGATTCCAAACTGCTTCCAGAGCAAATGTGCCCCAACATGTCATATGAAGGAGGTGAGTACCCTTACCCAAGAGATGGTCAGTAAATTAAGAAGTGGGCAGGTTTTTGAGAGCTTTCAGAAATGAAGTTTTCTAAAGTGAGAAAATTGGCTCTAGATGGCTGGAGGTGGAGGACTTAACCTCCTTTCCTTGTTAGTTTTTCCTTTCCTTCTTTTTACCACGTTAGTATCCCCACAACACTCCTTGAGGAAGTAATGCTCATAAACAAGACATTCTTGTTATCAGCCTACCTGTGTGTAAGCAACCTGTGTAGTCACTATAGTTCCCTCTAGACAGACTGGGAGGTGCTTGAGCTGCTCTAGCCTTTCCTCTCCGCTCACCTAAAGGAGGTAAAGACTGAAGGAAGCCACAGCTCCCTTCATGGAGTGACTGACCACAGGGTTCTGTATGGCCCACCTTAGGAACAGTTTGTGCAAATCCCCAAGGAGCTTTCAAGTTTTTTCTAAATATAAAAAAGTTTGTTAACAGTGAGACACATAAAAAATAAATCAGGGGTGGGGGGCGGTTCACCCCTCCATGATGTGATTAATGTCTGAAGCTACTCAAATTATGGTCTAGTGAGGAAAACTTCAACAAAAAAATGTCTCTTGAATATTAAAAGATTCTATTTGTTTTGTAATCTGCATTTTTATTCCCCAAGGGCCTCTCATTCCTGGTCTAATTCTGCAAGATTCTATCTTTTTTTTTTTTTTTTTTTTTTTTTTTTTAGGCTGCACATTTTGACATTTTGATGTTAGTATCAGCCTTATTGATGAATAGTCCCAAGTTTGGAAGTATTTTGAAAGCTGCCCTTGTCTGCCGCAGTAGGGATGCGCAAACCTGGTACGTCAATCCTTTGATGGTGAAAATCTCTGACAGGGTTTGGACATTCACAGTTCTGCTTATATTATTCTGCCAAATTGCATCATCTGAATTCAGCAGTTTAGCTTTTTCCTTTCTATCTTTCTTCTTAGAAAACTTTTTTCTTTCTTTTAATCTCTTTATGCCCTTAGAGCAAATTTTAATAGTCACCTAACCAAAAGAGAAGATACTTAAAACTAATAAAAGAGGCAGAAAGACAGATAGTAGAAAATGGGTTTAATCAGAACTCTCTAAGGCAAAGTTTCTAAAACTTGATAAATCCATGGAGATCTTTAAAAAAAATTGAACTCTATTGTTAACTCAAAATGTTTTCTAACTTAATGACATGAGCGATGTATAAACATAAAATGAGGTATGAATTCTTTATACTTATATTCCTTATGTGAATTTTATTAGTCAACTAATACTGATTGCATAAATGAAAGCACCAAAGATCTCTGTTGCTTGCACATTAAATTTATTTTTTTTTATTTTTTTTTTATTCACAGCTGGGTTTGGCTGATGTCAGGTAGACTAGGTAAAGACTAGCCCCAGGTTACAAGTAGAATCAGTTCTCCTCAAGTCTTCATTTTGAGATCAGAGGCTACACGGAGTATGGGGTTTTTGTTGTTGTTATTGTTTGGGTTTTTTGGCTCTTTGAGTTTTGTTTAGGTTTTTTTTAATGATGTATTACTGGACTAAAGAGGCAATGCCAAACCATGCACACATATTTAAAGCCTCATCATGTTTATTAACATTCCAGCCAGGTCCAGCTTCAATGGGGCAAGGAAATATCTTAGTTTACTCTAGTCGAGGTACTGCAAAGTCCCAAGGCAAAGAGCATGGATGAATAGATCTATAAGAGGAAGTATATGAAGAATTGAGAATGACAGCTGCTTAATCCACCACAGTCTCCTTCAAATAATAATTATTCACTTTGCTCCCTTTTGCAACATACTCCCCCCACCCCTGCCTCTCAAGACATTTTAATTAAAAAGTCTCATCCAGTCATAGCATGAGGTTCAAAGTTCAGGATCTGTGCTTTACCCTGGGGCCAGATGTGGCTCTTCCCAATCTAGATATTTACAAGCCAAAACAAAACCAAGGAATCTGTCACCCTCTGCCAACATACAATCATAAAACAGGGACAAGATTTAGCAGTAAACTCTCCTATCTGAAAAAAGGGAAGATTGGAAGGCATATGGGGTCAACTGGTCCACAGACACTCTGAAACAGGGATATATCAGCCAGTTTCTCCACTAGGGTAGGGAACAGTCCTTTATTCGGGCCCTGGCTCTGCTCCCTGGGACAAAGGGCCCAGTCCATTGTTCTCCACAGCCCTGCTCTGCCTCCGGTGTGATTTTTCTTTCCACCCTTTGGGGCCACATCTGAAATAGTATTGCCGAACATGAGCAGTTCTCTCACCCACTTGCTACCCTTAGAAAGTTGGGATCCCAGAGCTTTTTGATCCATCTCAAAGTCAACCTCTTCATCTAGCATGGCAGCACTTTTGCAAACATGGCTCTTGAAAACCTGTTGGATTTTTGATGCCGTTAATTACAGCCACTCCATGTGCCAAAATCCACACTGTAGTTTTTGTGAGGCCTGTCTCTCTCTAGACTTAATTACAAGTACTTTGAGTTCATAATCACTTTTCTCAAAAGTCATTTTGTCCAGGTGAAGGTATCTACTGCCAGACATTGCCTTAAGGTCGGTCTTAATGAGGTTGTGCCTGGATTTTGTCATTTCTGTGAGGCTATTTTTTAGTAGGTCTTTCAAATACAAGGTGTTTTTAAATTTTATCTCTTACTGAATGGAAAGGAGAAACAATTTTATTTATCAACCCTACAGCTTCTGGAATTTCTAGGTTCTCTACATCCCCTCTCAATTTTGCCTGCAAAGTGGCCAGTTTTTCTGAGCTCATCACTTTCTTGTTGTACCTTTTTGAATGCAGCAAATTACAGTCTGTTCACATTATCAAGATTCTGATTGAGAACCTTTCTGTCTGCCACAGGTTCATTAAGTACTTTTTTTTTGCCTTTGGGCCACTGAAAGCAACGGTTTTGCCAGTGTTTTGCTGCCACATAAACAGCTTGCCTCTTTTCCAGCTTCCTACGGCATTCTGCCTTCTCTAGTGAGGGGTGCTGCGAAGTCACAAGACATAAGCTTGGCTTGTAGAACAGAGAATGCTGGGATAGAGAGAGATGAAAAATTGGGAAGAATGATATAAATCATTCTGATATACCGCCCTGATATAAATCAACACATTTTGTAAATTTGTTTAAATACTCACAAAAACAACAAACCTCAAGGAAATAGCATTAACAATGTGATGACTTTTTTTTTTTTTTGGTTTATATCAAATCACAGCTCAAATGTTAATACTGCTTCTAGGCGTGTTCTTTAGAATATGACTTTACCACCATATGCCGGGTGATGACTCAAATCTCAGCCCAATTCTGAATTTTAGCTCTTACAAAGTCATCATTTATTTCATACAGTATGAGATATTTTGGCCTTCACTTGGCTTACACATGTCATTTACAGATCAAGTCTGACTGCATGCCTTTCTCACTAGTCTACCTCAATTACAGTAGCATACAGTAGCATACAGTCATATGACTCTTTGGTTAGAATTATTTGATTATAAGATAATCTTCCTGATGATCTAGAACATGCCCCTGTGTTCCTGTCAGTGCCAGCCAATTGTTAGTAATGCGTTGGCCCAGGAATGCCCGAGGCCAATCACCTGGGTCCATATTATTTATGCCAAGGTCCCATAGACATTTTCGCTGACCAGAGTCAATGGTGGTGGCTGTACCAGCCTTTGTGTTTTTACATTTGCAAGATGCACCTCAGTGCCAAAGATAAGGGAGCACTGGAGGTCCTGGAGGGTACACAGCACATCCAAGGGCCATATAGTGAGGTCATGGGTAGAGAGAGAGGGAAGAAGTGTGGATCTGGGGCTTTGACTTTATTGGCATCCAAGTGTGGTTCCCTAGGGTTTCTTGGGTTCACTCTTTATTGGAGAATTTACAGCATCCCAAGCAGGAATTGGGGTGCAAGAAAGAAAAATTGGGTTGACTCAAGCAATCATCTATCTAGGTGACACAGGGCTTTCTGAAAAGGGACCTTCACAGGTGAGGGCAGCCTAACTCCTTAGCACAGTTGTTTAGCTAGTAGCTGTGTCATACAGCTGGCAGTATGTTTATTTGAGATGGACTTATTTGAAATGAATACCTCAGCAATCAAAAGCTTGATGTCAGGCACCTACATTACAATCAAAAAGGTTAATGTCAGGCACTCACACTATATCGTGTTAAACATTTTCATGCTATTTTTGGTATGAAAACACAAGCATTTTTCAATCTCAGCACTCACATATGAGTGAGAATATGGTCTATAGATCCCCAAGCCGAGAACACTGATCTGAAGGGTTATGGGGGGATTTTAAATAACATGACATTCTTTAAAGAGCTTAACCCAATACTGAGTAAGTGCTCAGTAATTTTCAGTTTCCTTCTCTTCCCTTTTCACTTTATAGATTAGACTTTCATAGTCCACAGTGAGCATTAATTTGTTCAGCGCTGTCTTCAGGTGGAACATCTGCATAAATCTAGCTTTGTGAATATTTTTAAACTGAGAGATTTTCCATCTGTTTTGGAGTTATAGCAGTCCACATTATCCTCACTTGAGCTCTTAATGATATATGTGTGATGGAAACAAGACGTCTTAACGTGTAAGTATTCACTGCCTCCCCAGTCCTGTCTGTGCAGATTCTACCCTTCCCCCACCACCTTAAGCAAGTCTTTCTTTGCCAGTCTAGTTCTTGGTGTTTTTGTAATGCAAAATTAGAAGACAGGGAGAGCAACTGGGCCCGAGCTGCAGTCAAGTAAGGGAAAGGATATTTGCTTTCTGGGTCAGCCCTGGGTTCTTTCTTGTGGAGAATCCAGGTAATGAGCAAAGCAGAAATGAAACCATAAAAAGAAGCTCAATTCTAAATTGATCTAAATAAGAAAGAGATAAGGTGGGGGCAGGAGGAAGAAGACAGAAAAGCCATAAAAGGTGGGTGTCAGGGGAATTGGGGGATTTTGAGAAGACTGCAAAAAACACGGAGTACGAAAGAAGTGTGGAAGACAGATAATATTTTTTAAAGTATTGTTGTGGGTTATGGCACAGATCTCCCTAACAGTTCTTGAGAAATGCACATAAAATATTAAAATGTCTTTTAATTTCTGTTGGGCTACTGGAGTATATATTTCTTCAAATGGAATGCTATGCTAAAATTGATTCATCTGAGCCCTGTACACACATATACACACTTTATATTTGGATCATATACAATCCTTCCTAACTAAACAGCCAGGATCCGGTTACATATTCTCTTTGAACTCAGCCTGGGGCTCTATCTGATCTTTTGCCCACCCCAACCTGGGCAACCATCTCCTTCCAGACTGTAAGAGAGAGAAATAATCTTCTATTATATTTGAACCAATGATTTATGGAAGTATCTGTTATTGCAGCTTAGCCTATACCACAATCAATACATTTAGAATATGTTGCTTTCAGTTTAAGGAATTATTAATTAATAAATAATGTAACTTTTATATACCACTTTCCATATTATGCAAATAATATGATGTTCAGTCCAAAAGTTCAGTCATCAGAGAAGTGCCATTCACTGGCATGAGAATTCATCTCTTCCTGTATAATTATGTTGTGATTGATTAAAATAAAGTTCAGATTTACAAAACTAGAATAGTGAGCCAGCTGATAGCTGTACATTCTTATAGCATTTATTCACTTATTTAGTAAAATTTTTGAATGGTTTCCAGTGTCCAGTCCAGCACAAAAAGAACTTGGAAGTTATCTCTCCTATCCACATAAAAATAGCTGAATCAACAACAATTCTGGGATCCATTAGAGAACTGAGGTCATAGGGCAAACCCCTGCCTCAAAAATTATAGAGACAGATAGGTGAATCCCACGCAGGAAAAACCTTCTAGAGACCCATTTATGGCATAGGAAACCTAAATTGTAATTGACAAATTGCTGGAGGCTCTGTGCAAATTTGAGAATTAAAAACTCCAGAGTGGGATCCAGCCTTGGGAAGGTGGAATGAGTTTTATCTCCAAAAGCCCTACCAGGTTCTCATAGAAAAGATCAGAGGAAACTCTCCACTGTGTCTGGCAAAGAACCATAGGAAATATAAGAAATATTGAATTCTTACTATGTAATGTACCAGGCAATGTATTTGTTGGAGTTACAGTGATGTTAAACAAAAGCTCTCTCTTTGTGGAGCTTTTTTTTTTTTTTTTTTAAACATTTATTTGAGTGAGAGAATGAGCAAATGAGGGGAGGGGAGGGAATCTCAAGCAGATTCTGTGCTGAGTACAGAGCCTGATACAGGACTTGATCTCATGACCTGAGCTAAAACCAAGAGTCAGATGCTCAATTTATTGAACCACCCAGGTGCACCTCTCTTTGTGGGGCTTACGTGCTAGTGAAGAAATAGGACAATAAACAATAGAATTTCAATCAGTGATAAGTGGTATGAAGAAAATAAGGTAAAGCGAGGGCTAGAAAGTGATCAGGGAGGAAAGTACAGCTATTTCAGATAAGGTGGTCAGGGAAGATCTCCCTAAGAGGTGGCATCTGAGCTGAGGTGTGAATGGATTAGAAGCTTGCTTTGTAAATGCAGATAGATCCATATTCAGTCCATTAACATTCTTCCTTCTGACCTTCTAGACATTCATGGACACCATGGATCCCAGAGAGAAGCTGACAGAAACAGTCTGACCTCCAATGTATCAGTGAGGTCAACTGCTTGATCTCTGGTGCCTAAGATTATTGCAGGGAAATGTTTGATGAGGAAAAGAAAGTAATCAAATTCCTGGATGAGTTATGCAATAGGTCTGTTCCCCCCAAAACCTGTCAATCTTTCAAATAAACCCTTCTGAATTTTGTGATCTATTTGTTGAGATTGCTTTTCATGAGCTGATTAATTATAGTATATTATGATAATGTTCTTCATTAGGTAGAATGTTCTGTGATTGATTAATATAGCTCCCATTTATTTGATTAATATAACTTTATTTCTATTGCTAGTCAAATATACTATTTTCAAGTGGTTAGATATAGTATCTGTAGTAATTTTTATTTCAGAAATTGGGACCCCTTGTGCCTATTTTAACATCATTTCTACCCCACTCCTATCCTCCATTTATCTATAAAGTAATACTCATTTATCACACAGTTTTTTATATTTTTAAAACCAGAGGAGGGGGTACTTGAAAAGCCGAGAGTAATGGTTTACAAACTGTGCACCCGGAAGTAGCGATGTAGATTTGCCTTGGGAGGCAAGTAGAAAGCAGAGAGAAAAGGAGAGGCAAAGAGGCTGGCATTGGAAGAATGAGAGGTGGAGACTGCAGGACTTCAGGCCCACATTTGTCAAGAGAGCCAGGCTATGCTGCAATGGCATACGATCTCAATGGTATCCTATCATGAATGTTTATTTCTCTCCCCACAAACACCAGCATAAGGCAAAAGACCTCTTCCATCTAGTAAGCGTAGGGTCCAGCTGTCATCATAGTGTGATGCTATTATGTATCAATACACAGACTCCACTGTCTGTAATGGGAAGAAAGGAGTGGAGGATCCACAGGGGTTTTAGGGCCGGAAAGCCATCACATGGTCTCAAGCTAACTTTAAGGGAATCTGGAAGACCTAAGCAACCACCTGGAATACACAGAAAGCCCAAAATATTTCTGCCAACAAGCCCTACCGCCACTTTGAGGAGGGTAGCTATTTATTTATTTACTTATGTATAATGTTTCCAAGGGATATTTTACCTGAAGAATGCATTTTCTAGCTAAAAAAAAAAAAAAATATATATATATATATATATATATATATATATATATATATATATATATAAAGGCACCGATCCAAAAATAAAGTGATTATTTCAAGGGGCGCCTGGGTGTCTCAGTCAGTTAAGTGTCTGGCTTTGGCCCAGGTCATGATCTCACACTGGGCTCCCCGCTTCTCCTTCTGCCTCTGCCCCTCCCCACTCCCACTTGTGCTTACTCTCTCCTTCTCAAATAAATAAAATCTTTAAATAACACGATTATTTCAAATCTAAGATTGCCTCATTCTGGTATGTTTCTGAGAATATCAAACTTTTATGGTTTGACCAAGATCAGGAAGACTGTTGATAGATTGATATACTGACTTGTCAGAATTGACAAAAAAGAACATCATCCCATGTAGATGTTGAGCTTCTATTCTAGAACAATAGTCCTAGGACAGGGTATAAAGTATTGGTGACCACCATTCATTCCACCCCTTTTCTAGTTGGCCTTCTCAGGTCATAGAGACTAGAAACTTAAGATCTACATTTTCCAGACTGCCTTGCAGCTTGAATTCTGAATGTGATCTAGGCTTGACAAATCAGATGTACTCTGCGGGAGACTTGGCATTTGGAAGTACGATAGAGGCCTTGCCTCTGCAGTTTTGATATGTCTTCTGGTAGGCCTCCTCACAGAGACATTTGAGGTTTTCCATGCTGCCCTCAGCTGTTCCAGTGGAGTGGGGCAGAGGGAGAGAGGAAATCTAAGCAGACTCCACGCTCAGGATGGAGCCACAGGCTGGGCTCAATCTCACAGCCCTGAGATCAGGACCTGAGACAAAATCAAGAGTCCCATGTATAACTGACTGAGCCACCCAGGCACCCCAATCTAAATGTTAGCTTGAATTACAAAATATAAAAATGTATTTGGTTTATGGTATTTGCAATACTGCATTTCCACATGTGAACTTTCTTTGTATAAAGTAATTTCATATATTCATGTTATGAAAAATTGGGACACCTGGGTAGCTCAGCAGTTGAACGTCTGCCTTGGGCTCAGGTCACGGTTCTGGGATCCTGGGATCGAGTCCCCCTTTAGGCTCCCTGCAAGGAACCTGCTTCTCTCTCTGTCTATGTCTCTGCCTCTCTCTCTCTCTGTCATGAACAAATAAAATCATTTAAAAAAAAAAGAAAAAGAAAAAATAAGTAGAGAAAAATAATTTCATCAAAGGGGAGTAAAATAAGTCTAAATCTAGTTATAAAGTGTGAATTAAAAATTCATAACTAAAGCAATCAGCAATTACAGGATAAGTCACCATTGTATATAGTATTCATATTTATATCGCAGTCTAGTCACTATGCTACAGAAATAGCTTTCTTATTTTGTTTTTACAAATATTTCTCTATACCAATAATACCCTTAAAATAGTTTTTCCATCTCTATCTATGTCCACTGCTTTCTGTAAAGACTGTATCTAACTGGGTACTATTTGTCTTTCTAGGTTAAGAAGAAAAGTCTGAAGTAAGCTATAACTAAGTTCTTTGCAACCTTGCTCTTCAACGTGTGGTTAAAAAAAAAAACACAAAGCAAATAAACAAAAAAAAGCAAAAATAGACCCATAAATACAGAATAAGCAAACTGGTGGATGCCAGAGGGCAAGGCAGTGGGGGGAGGGGCAAATGGGTGAAGGGGAGTGGGAGGTATATAGGTTTCCAGTTACAGAATGAATAAATCACAGGTATGAAAGTTACAGCATAGGGAATGTAGTCAGCGGTGTTGTAACAGTGTTGTATGGTGACAGATGGTAGTTATCCTTGTGGTGAACATAGGATAATGTACAGAGTTGCTGAATCACTATGTTGTACATTTAAAACTTATGTAACATTGTGTGTCAACTATACTTCAATTAAGCAAGCAAGCAAGACTATGGTCCTTGAACCATCAGCATCACCTAGGAGCTATTAGGAATGCAGAACATACCCAAATGTATGCATTAGGGATTTGGAGCAGAGCACAGATGTAATCAAAAGTTTAAAAGTACAAACTTTGAAGAAAAGTTAAAAGCTTCTAGAATTAAAATACTTAAAGGAAATTGAAAAATAATCTTCTAACCTTTGTCAGAGAATGGTTTCTGGCTATTCACACTCTCTAGCATCAACCAGAAAAGTAATTAGTTCCATATAAAGGATGAGAGTTTCAGGCGAGGCATAAAATTAATAATGGAACATCTCTTTATTTGAGGGTCTTTAAAAATATATTGGGTAGAATCCCATCATGATCTAATTGTGGCCTTGACTAGATGTGGAAAGATAGATTATATAATTCTTTAAGGTCTTTTCTAACTAAACAGTCAATGAATGGTCTCTGTATAAATAAAATTCCATCGTGAAAATCAACTCAAGTACCTCGTACCTTCCGCCATGCTATTTTCCAAGCTTTGGCTGGAATATTCAGAAATACTGGCAGCTATATTACCTCTTCTGAAGAAAAAATAGGGAGTACAATTCTTGATCCTTTTCATACTGGCAGTTTTAAAGACTTTTAGTGCATTCCTCATACTTACTTGAATTCATATTCTTATGTACTTAATAAGTTATTTTCCTGCCAGTTTGACATATTAACTCATGTCTGAATTAAAGGCCTTATTAAATGTCTGAGTCAAGAACAGGAAGACTGATCAGAGATCTGTTGCTGAATCCCATGTGGTTTCTATCTGGTAACTTTAGGGTGGCCAACCATCCCTTTTTGCCTGGGACTGGAGTGTTTACCCAGACACGAGACTTTCAGTGCTGAAGTCAAGACATTCAGTAACATTACAATTCAATAATACATCTTTCTGTGAATGCATGCATGTATGCATGCTTATATATACCCGCTCACACACGTTTGTCATTTTCATGTTCTTCTTGGTTTACCGCTGCGCCACCCAGGGATCCCTGACTTCACTTTAGAAGACAGAATAACAAGCAAATAAATATATACCTCTTTCCAATGTATGTGCTATGTGATGAGCTGCACCACTAAGCCAGTAGTCAGCTGTTTATCAACTCATTTTTTTAAAATGGGTAAGAAAAAATCTGAAGTTCCATATCTGCATTGTGAAATAAAAAAGAAAAATTCTCTAAATAGAGACATCTTATCTTGCCTATGGTACAAGAGAACAGTTAGTGAAATGGTGCCTCCCTTTCAGCCTTGTAAATCCATTTTTCCAAGAGTAAATTCATTTTCATCTTGTGAGGCTGACAGACTGAACTTCACACACTGCAACCGGGGAAGGGCATACTCTGAGCCAGGTGGCTCGTCATGTGTAATGAAAGGGATTTTCACCATCTTGTCAATCTCATTTTTTCAAAATATTCATAAAATTGTAGAATTGGCTGTATCTGTTTCTCTTAAGTAGCACTTCAGTGTAAAACAACTGATACTGAATTACTCAACTTAAAACTTTTTAGACCAGAAATGTTTCAAGGATATAGGAACATTGATTGAATCAGTGAAAATCCATGAATAGAGAATGATACTGAAAAAAGAAGCCCTCCTCACCAGATGTCACCATTTGAGGCAGTTATTAAGTAAGTTTTTTCCTTTGAAAACATGTATCTAATGGGGAATATTAAACATTTATTTTGCTGCCCCAGTTAGACTATATTACAGAGTAACCAAACCAAAACAAAACAAAACAACACCACTTGATGAAAGAAAGTGTTATTTCATAGAAAAGTATTACCTACTAAGAGAAAAGGAAGGATTGAATTAGATTTTAATCATTGTTGATCCCTAATGAAATTATTGACCTAGGCAAGGGTTGTCAAGTAGTGTTAAAAAGCATTAAGTGCATGTTTTATGGGGAATCTAACTGTTATAAAGTGCCAAAGCAATACTAAAGATTTCTTTCTAGTCACAGGAGAAAAACATAAGTGTACGTTCACAAAGCGACCAGATTTTCAACACCCGAATCCAGTGCTCAAATTTAGCCCCCTGAATGGTGGAGCCATCAAACATTATGTCTCCTGATGTGACACACAAAAAAACACAAACTGTCACCTGTGGCATATTCTAGCCAAAATGTTTAACATAACCTGAGCAGAAGTTTATTTTTTTATTTTTTTATTTTTTTTTTGAGCAGAAGTTTAAACCAAACTTTCAGCATAAGAAAATAGTGTGGATGGGGGAAGTTCAATGATAGCACCAGAAGACGCCCAGACAAAACCAAGACGAATCATTCTGTTGGGGTCCTTGGTCGGATCTGTTCAACAAGTCAGTGTACAATGGAGGAAAAAATTAAGGATGATGCTAGAATATAAGAAAACCAAGAGCCATAAAAGCTAGATTCAACACGTAGGACCTACTAGCTCTAAATGGTATTATGAAGATAATTGAGAAAATCTGATTCAAGATAGACTATTAGATAAGATTAAAATTTTGACTCACAAAGGGAAAGATCATTAGAAAACCAAGATACAAAACAACTTGCTTTGCAATCATTTCATTTTTTATAAAAATACATCCATATATAAAAAAGTATCTGAAAGCAAATCAAAAAGATATTAAAGATAATCTCCAATGGTGGGAATATAGTGCTTTTCTTTTCTTAATTTTTGCTTATCTTATTTTCTAGCTTTCTCAAGGTAGCAGTGTTTGTAACAATAAGATTGTGTGTGTGTGTGTGTGTGTGTGTGGTTTAAAAACTATAAGAATTAAACACTGAGGGTGGGAGTGCCCATGATTTAATGCCCTTAGAATTTTAGACCTCTCTGGTACCTCACACTGATTACTGCAATAATTTTCAATGACTTTAAACAGAGAACTCTTAATCTTCGGTAAGGACTATTGGTGAAGATTTGCTCATCTCCTTTTGTTTATTGCTAATAATATACTTCTGAACATAAGAAAGTGATTCTGTTTTAAAGGAAGAAAGGAATTAAAAACAGAAGAACAATGAAAGGAAATCTGTGAAGAGGGTATTGGGCAAGGACAGAAGTGAGGAAAGAGATAGGAAGCACATGATACCTATTTTGAAGTATGATGATACACACGTGAATGAAGTCTCTGCAGCCCGTACCTCTCCACCTAGCTATCTTCAAATCATCCCTTTGGGAAACTTTCTGTCTTTCCAAGTCTCTGCACGCTGTTTTAGCCCTAAAAACAATCTCAACGTGCTATATTAACTACCTACCCACTTACCTCTTTCTGTCTAGACTGAGGGCAAGGGACAGATTTTTGAAACCACTGTATCTCAAGAATCAAGCACAATGCCTGGAATAGAATGGATGCTAAAGTATTGACTCAATCAGAGGAAGCCCTCCAAGAAAACATAAACTAATATTTATAATGGGGCAAGAAATTGCCCCAGCCACTAATATTGCATCTCTATATGTCACAGAAATTAAAGAAACACATTCTGAAGTAAATGAGATCCAAAACAACCGGGGAAATCCTGCCAAGAAGGCTGTAGTAAAAAAAAAAAAAAAAAAAAGAAGGCTGTAGTCTTCAGGAAATCAATGCTCCACAAGATCAGCTGACAAGATCAGCTATTTTAGCCTCTGCTCTATTTGCAGATTTAAGATTGCAGAGGGCACCTTCCACAGGAGATTGGTCGGTTTCCTGAGTGTGTAGCATTCAGCCCCCCAGGCACCCTCTAGTACCTCCTCCATCTTACTGGGAAGTCAGAGTTGAGTCATAATCGTAGGTCCAGGGCCAGGCCTGCATTTTAAATCCCCAGATCCACAAATGAAATCCCTAACATGCCAGACTCCTGGCTCCATTATTTAGTAGCTATATGACCTTGAACTCAGATTCCTCATCCAGAAAAACCTGATTCTAGGACTGTGCCAGGACATTGTGTAAGAAATGAAGTGATTCATATAAAACCCTGGACAGTGCCTGGCACCTAAGGGTTCCATAATTATGAGCTCTTGCTATTGTTACTATTCTCCCTCACAGTAAAGAATTCCACTACGCACCCAATTATCCCAGAGGCCTCCATACCCTTCCCACAGTGAATTGGCAATGTCAGCAATTAGCATCCATGACTGCTCTTTTTTTATGGGATACAAATGAAAGCAGTGGACAAAAACACAGGTCTCCCAATATCTAGCTTATGCTCACTTCTTGGCAGCCTCATCATTTTCACCATTTCCTTTACAACTCTGAAACTTCAGCTTTAAAAGCCATGGTCATTTGTTTATCTTCTTGAGGATATGACTTTCAATGGGAATCTACCTTAGCTGTTATTTAAGAACAAAAAGCATAAAACACTCTTCATCTGCCCCCTTCAGGTAAAGATGACATTTAACAATAATTGAGAAAGTAACTGCTTTCCAAAAGACACTCATGATTTACAAGTGTACCCACCATTGTGTGATTTTGCTCCTTAAAATGACTTGTATTGCCTATTGAAACTCCGATCACACTTTAAAAACTTGAAAACAGAAATTTTCACATCTTTTTAAAAATTTCTCAAAGAGTTTAAGCGAATTATTAAAGTCAGTTGTTGAAAATAAAAATGCAACATGTGATTAATTTATAAGAACTGATTGATATCAAGGAAGACTTGTAAGCATAATTTTTTTAAAAAGATTTTATTTATTCATGAGAGACACAGAGAGAGACAGAGACACAAGCAAAGGGAGAAGCAAGCTCCATGCAGGAAGCCTGATGTAGGACTCGATCCTGGGACTCCAGGATCACACCCTAGGCCAGTGCTAAACCGCTGAGCCACCCAGGGATCCCCAAAGACTTGTAAGCATAATTTTAAGCAAACTCTTCTTTTAATTGTGGGTGGGCCGAAAACAAATGGTAAATGTGGTCTGAAATTGACCTATTCTGTGTGAATCTGTCTTGTCTTGAAGTATCTTTTTTTGAGATGACATGAAAAACAAGTCTCTAATTAACCTGAACTTGAGCCCCAACTTTTAAATTATTATTAAGCCAAGATTTTTTTAATTATGAAGCAATTCAAATTATAAAACTTTCACTAAAACCTGTTGATCATATTAATATATATTTACTTATTAACAATTATATTTTGCTGGAAGCAAAAAATATTTTTGTTTCACTGAGAGAAAAAGATATTTTAAGAATATTACTTACCTTTGCCTTTAAAAAAATTTTTTTTTGTGTTTTAGAATTAACATGATATAATAGGACAATAGTGCACATAGACTATTTACAAATACATGATTATATATTAGAGACGTCTGCCCAAAATATTTTTTACTAATCAGGGTGTATAATTTAAAAAGCTTAAGCGCCACTGCCCTAAATCAATTTTTTCCCTAAGTATGGTTTGAGAAACATCTGTGTTAGCATTGCCATAGGGCCTAAGCCCAGGAAACCTGACTTTCAGCATGTATAGTTGGGATCTGGAATGTGCATTTTTAACAAGTACCCCTGCTTAAGGCAGTTCACAAGCTACATGTTGAAAAACATGGTGTTGAAGGAAATAAAAAGCATTTTGTGGAGCTCATGATTGCCTGTGAATAAGGCTGGTAAGTGGTAGTAGCCATATGCAGTGCCCATAATCAGCTGTCTCCTCATTCATCTTAAGGGAAATAATTTGCAAAGCTGACTTCGCGGGATCCCTGGGTGGCGCAGCGGTTTGGCGCCTGCCTTTGGCCCAGGGCGCGATCCTGGAGACCCGGGATCGGATCCCACGTCGGGCTCCCGGTGCATGGAGCCTGCTTCTCCCTCTGCCTGTGTCTCTGCCTCTCTCTCTCTCTCTCTGTGACTATCATGAATAAATAAATAAAATCTTTAAAAAAAAAAAAAAACAGAAAAGCTGACTTCGCTCAAGTGTATAATCCCCTGACCCTCAGTGAAAATATTGTTTCCTAAGAACGGCTCTGTAATAATTGCCCCTCTTAAAAATGTATGTTGCCCTGTTAAAAATGACACTCCTTTCTGTCACTTCAGGTGTTGTCACATGCATTAATCATTGTAGGCTCATCAGAGGATAAACTCATGGGAATTATTCAGTAAGTGTGATTTCATTTTGATTCATCAGAGAACCCAAGTTTAATAAATTTTTTAGAAGTCAGTTAATCAGTACGTAAATAAATGCAAAAAATTTAAAAGCACTCGAAACAACCAGTATCACCCTTAGACCCAGGCAAGGGGCCACTGTCCTGAACCTTTCTTTGAAAGTACCTACATCACACACATGTGTGCAGGTAACTATATTAAAGAGCACACAGTGCCTCTGTTGTATAGGACTTAGCACTCATTAGAATGACTTTAAACCAAAAAATCTGCTGTTGTGACCAATACCATTCAGGGCCCATAGGAATTCTTCTACACATTGTTTGTTGTATAACCTGAGGATAAAAGGTAATCACTTCCAAATATTGGAAAGGTTTTGGTTATCCTGCTAAGAACATTAGAGGTGAGCATTTCTTTCAAGAGCAGAGAGAAAAGATAAGTTAATCAACTCAGCAAATCCTCTGAATGCAATCTAGCCTTGCTTCATATAGTATTTGTTTTCCAGAAGTGCCTGGCATCACTTTCTTGCTTCTCCAATACAAGATATTCAATGTTTAGCAAATCTTTGCAGTGGTTGCACCTGGCAGTGACAGAACATTTTGCAATATTAAACAATTTATAACACTTAAAGATTGATAAGTGTGTAGATCTAGACTGTCATTCATGAAATCAGATATCAATACTTTACACTGACAACCAGCTATGCCTTGAACACTAGCATGAACAGATAATTTTATTTATATGGAATATTCTAAATTAATTTTCCAAAATATTAAATAAAATTTCAGCTTTATTTAAAATCCTATATTCATTAATTATTAATTTTTCTTTTCTATTTGAATGTTACATATAATGTTTTAGAATGAAATAGCACTTCATAACAATATATATTAAAAATATATAAACTATATTAAAATAACTTTAAACCTAAAATTTTCTATATTTGCTTTAATGTACATTCTTGATGAAAATATATTCACTTATTTCATATATTCAATATATCTTGGACACTTTTAGTAGAATTACTTTTTATTTGAATTCCTTCAGAACACAAGTTATGAGAGCATATCGATCATAATAACACAGTGATCTTTACTGAAATGAAGACAAGGAAAATAAATTTAACTAAATAAATACATAATAAATTACAAATTGTGTCTCTTTCATTTTATTACTCATTTAACATTGCTAGTCCAACAACAAAACATCCAGACATGTGCAGTAACAATTAAACCAACTTGTCTTCAATATTTTTCAAAGAAAAATCATAACTTTAAATAGTTTTTGATTTTTCATCATGATAGTATAGTTGTCAAGGTAGAGGGATGTGACATATTTTATTTAACAGTGTTTTTAGCTTGATTTGTAACTTTTAAATATTTAGACATATGGTGTGTAGGCGTCCATTTGTACTTTTGCCTTGGACTACACGAATATTAGAGGGAGGCCTAGAAGCTATCCCAAACAAAAACAAGACAAAACAAAACAAGACAAGACAAAACAGCAAGAAATTCATGAAGTTGTAGGAGCCACTATCATCTCTTTAGGCCTCTCAGTCAAACGACTGGTTTTCACCCCACTTGGGATATGCCACTTACAATCATGCTGTGTCTATTCCTATAACAGAGCAACATTTCCAGATCGCTGGGGGTGTTCCAAAGTATGTTGTTTTTCATTGCTGAACCACTTCACCGCCTGGTAGGAAGGATGTTCTCCAGATTGAGAGAACCCACAGAAGAGTCAGCAGTTATTAGCTTTTGAGTGTGAACACACACATGAAATTTAACAGGAAGTACAGCCTTTTGCAATGATGTCGGAGCTGTGGGAAGTCAGCACATTCTGGGTGACACTGAGAGTCTATCTGCTCCCCACCAAGGTCACATACAGAAAGGAAAGCAAACACACTGGTGTCAAATTTCCTGCTGCTGCATGAGGAGCCAAAAGGTGTGCAACCACGTATTTAGCTGTGCCTACAATGATGCAGTCAAGTAACGTTCTTTCTCTCTACCCTTCCAGCGTACCTTCAGAGAGGCGGTTAGTCAGAATTAGGTGATTCAGCAAATGAGCTCTGGCACCTGCCTGACGGCATTCAAATCCTAACTCCACCAGTGATCAACCCGTGACTTAGGGCAATTCTAGGCCTAGGCGTCCTCTTCTACAAAATGGGCACTAATAGGTGCTTACCCCAAAGGATGGCTGTGAGAATGACATGAGTTAAGTGCCTACGATGGTACATGGGCATGTAGTAAGTGCCATGTGCATATGATGTAAATTTTTTTATTCCATAACTATGTCCCCATTTATAAGAGTCCAGAAGAGCAGCATTAGGACATTCTGTCTTGAGCTGACCGCTACTGCAGGTCCAAGAAAAAAAAAACTGTGATATTTGGATATTACAGGGCTTCTCTTATCCTAGACTTTGGGCTATTTAAATTGCACAATTCATTGGCATAAACACCTTTTTTCCTTTTCCCTTTCTTGTATAGCCCACACTCCCTTCTAAAACAGGATTTGTAGTAGCTGACAACATCAAAGCACACTTAGCAAAGATCAATGAATATCAAAACAAACAGATAGCTAATTACTTAGGATCACTGTATAGTTCTAGGTGAAGGCCCAACTGCTCCACTCCACCACTCCACCCCAATAAGTTGCCTGCCGGGGTAGTCTGGAGCCGAGACACTTGGGCAAGAATTGGTCTTAGGAGAGAGGTAGAGGCTTCTCTCTCAAGAATTACCTCACTGCCACATATGACAAGTTTATTCTCAAAACTCGTCTCTTCCAAACCCCCTCTCCCTTCAAGAGTTTTCCAAAAGAGTGTAAAGGTGGAGGACCAGAGGCAGGTTTCAGGAAGGCCTGGACCAGGAAAGATGAGCTAACAACTCCTGTGTTTACTCTTGCTGTTTTTGTTTTTTTGTTTTTTTTTTTTCCAATGGAAGCCCTAAAAATCTCTCTTGAAACCCAGAGGTTTTTGGCATAAAACTTGAAAATGTCTGATGTAAGAGGTGAAAATGCTGTTTTTCAATCAGGCTCAAATTTCTGAAATAATGATCTTTTTGCATGTTTTCGGGAAGGATGTTGGTAATATGGTTACAAAATTTTTAGCAGACACATAAAATGGCCCTTTATCGTCTTTATGCTCCCTCATGCAATTTCTACAGATGATTTACAGATTTACTGGATTCAAGCAATCTTTATATCAGACACCTTAGAACATTTTAGATGAGGTATGTTTGTTTTCTGGGGCTTTCTTAACAAGTTTCTAAGCTAGGCAAGGATCATGTCTTTTAAATCAAATTCAATGCAGTTCTTGGCACAGGATTTTGCATGCAGGTGTCCCATAAATGTTTACTGTTGATTATTTTAAAAGAAAACAATGGAAAAAATAGTTTGAATTTTGTGGGGTTTGGGGGAGAGGCAGGAGGAAGTGAGCTAGAAAACAGTAATCCTTATAAATTAATCACCATTTTTCCATGACTTAAAAAAAACATAAGCATCAAAACCCAAACAATACCGTGTCTAAAGGTATGTCAATACTTTTTTTTTAAAGGGGGTTAAAATACAAAAAGAACAGCATTAAAAATATTGTGAAAATAATTAGGCTGATTCTCTAAACATATTTAACACATTCTCAGGAGGAGAGGGGAGAAAGCATGCTTTCTTGACATCTTTTGAGTTCCCTCTGTTTGGGAAAGCCTCCAGTCATCTAAAAGTGCTTTGCTTAAGCCCGCTGGCGGTAACTTTGTACAGGTGTGCATTATGGAGCATATAGGCTAAGTTCCCTTTGTCAAGAAACCCCAAAGTACTGTGACTTCAAGAAGGGGAAGTCTATTGGTCCCTCATAAGAGTCCAGAGCTGAATAGCCCAGGTGCGGGGAGCCAGCAAAATCAACCTCCCATCAAATCTAGCCTGCTGTCTGTTTCTGTTCCTGAGGTAAGAACAGTTTGTACATATTTAAATGACTGGAAAAAAAAAAGTCAAGGGAAGTATATTGTGTTGCACATGAAAATTACATAAAGCTCAATCTTCGGTGTCCATTAAATAGTTTTACAGCAACACAGCAACACTCATTCATTGACTCATTCATACTCAAGCATTATCTACAGCTGCTTTCACACTGCAGTGGCAGAGTTGAACGGGGAACTTATGACCCACAAAACCTCACACATTTACTGTCCAGCCATTCCCAGAAAGAGTTATCTGAGCCCAAGCCCGGAAGCTCTCATCCATGTGGTCCATTCAAAGCCCCAGGTTCCTTTCATCTTGTGACTCTCTGCTGTTCTTTGAGTTGTTATCTGATCAATAGATGTGGGTCACTGTCACATCCGTGTTCCAGCCCTTGGTAACAGGGAAGAGTTAAAGAAGACAAGCAATTTCTTTTTAAGCAGATTAAGCAAAAGTTGAATACATCACTTTTGCTCACACGCATTCCTTTGGTGAATTTATTCAAATAAACCACACATACATGAAAACAGAATAAAAATGAAAGCAGGGAGGATGGATGGGGTGGTGGGGTCAGCCAAAAGCTTGATACAGCATGAAGTACATAGAGTAATTGCATCTTAAAACTCTATTGAGTACCTGAAGTCCATTTGGTTCCAAACATAGAGTCATACTAGCTGGTGATCAAAAGTCTTCACTATATTTAAATGGCCACGTTTTGATATGCAAGCAAATTGATTTTCAAGATAGAATAGTCTCCTGGGAGAAATTCTTGTATTTCAATGCACATTTTGAGGACAAAACGTTCTCCAGATTTCACCTCAAGATTCCACAATATAGTATATTTTCATGTGTATAATGGAGTAGAGACTCTGTGATTATTGGTGGCTACCGAAGATATTTTGGAATGAAACGAAAAGATGAAGTGTTAGTGCTTCACGGTTACTTCAGGCCCTGTCTCAAGCTCTGGGAAGTAGAAGAAGAACATTAACCCACCTGGATCTCAGCTCTACTGACTGTTCATTATTTGTATTTCTGTACTTTTTATGTAGCTAACGTTTTGAGGAGTGTTGGCAACAAAATATTTGCATGTTTGTCCAGAGTGAATTCGACTAATATGCAAGCAGATTGAAGGTTCTCATATTGACTGGTTGCTTTGTGAAAAAAAAAAAAAAAAGTAATTCGCATTCCATTAAGTATTGAGCAAGAAAAAAAAAAGATGCATTTTACTTTTTCAAATGATGGATGGCAGGGACTCATCACTTTTACAAATAACCTTATATTGCTGGTGGTCAGTTACCACTTGGTTATGTGATGCATTTGAAAAGCTCTGTACAGCCGTCCTCTACTCTGGAGACTATGGCTGCCCGAAACTGCTCTCCTGCTTCGAGCAGGACACGACAAAATAAAAGGCAGCTTCGTCCTAGAACAGTGTTGAATTAGCCTTCTAAATTAGAACCATAACCAGGCCATGCATATTACTATTTCGATACTTGACATGCTCTGAAATTAGAAACAGAATAATATTGGAAGTCTTTGGAGCGCAAGATGGTTTTAAAATTTTGAAGATTAAATTTATTACAGCCTTTTGGGTGTTTTGCAACATCTCTTAGACCAATCTACATTGGAAAGGAATTCGCCATGTACACCAGAAAAGGAATTTCAAATCAGTGGGGGAAAACTCTTTAAGGGACACCACAGGAATAACTAGCTATTCAACTGAAGAAGAGAAAAGAATCAAGTTAGATTTCCACCTCACAACATATACAGATTAATTCCAAGAGGATTAAAGAGCCAAGTGAAAATAATTTTTTAAAACCATTAGAAGAAAATAAAAACACAAAATACAGACACAAAATTGTAAGGAAGACACAAAACCAAGAATTCATAAAGGAAAATGCAGACCTATTGACCTATATTCACCTTTAAACCCCCTATAAGGCAAAATCAAAATAGGCAAAAGGCAGATGTCAGACCAGGTAACATATTTGCACTATATAAAACATATATATCATGGAAAAATGATTTATAAAGGATCTTTATAAAATTAACAAGGCATCTAATAAAATTATAAGCAAGTTTCTTTAATTAAGAAATACAAATGGCTTATAAACAAATGAAAATCTTCTCACACAATAAGACACTATTTTACTCATCAGACTGGCAAACATTATGATGTCCAAATATATGAAATGCTATGTAGCACGTCAGCAAACGGGGACTTTAGGGGCATAGATTGGAGGGAAATTAGGAAATATCTATCAAAATTTTTAAATCATGTCTCCTTCAACCCAGGAATTCCACATCTGTATAGCGATTCCTAGAAACATGCTTACACTTGTGCAGAAATAGTCCAACAAAGGTGTTTAATGTTTATTATAGTGAGAATTGAAAAGGCAGAAATGATGATGGAGAATGACTAAATGGATTATGGAGCATCATGTAAGACTTAAAAATACGGAATTACATGTATATGTCCTAATATGAAAGTTCTCTATGAAATCGAATGAAAAAGCGAGTTTTAGTTTAATTCTGTGTGTCTGTGTATGTTTATATAAGGGCATAAGTTATGGTCTCATTTATTTCAAAAGGTCAGAAAGCGAAACTATGATGATTTGCTTGCATTCATGTATGTGAACCCAGAGAAGAAGGAGCCAAAGGCTGCACATCAAATCAGCAGTGGCCACCTCTTGGTGGTTGCTACCCAGGAACGTGACTGGGTGGAGCTGGCTGACGAGGAACTTTCACTTGTACTCTGTTCCTTGGCTGTGAGTGAATTTATGGAGAAGGCCCTCTCAGAGAGAATTTATCCTGCATTATTTATGCAATTAAAATTAAATCATAAACAAAGCAAAAAATGCCTTGTGAGAAATTTGGAGGCTCCCATTTCTGCTGGCTCACCCACCACGTTTCTGCAGCTGTGGCTTTCACTATGGGCTTCGCTGTTTCCCTTATGCACTTCGACATGTATCTCTACAAGTCACACTGGCCAAGTGTGAGGTGAACCTGCTATTTGTTCATAAATTTACTATTTTATAACATTTGGACGGGAAGTGACAGTCATTCCCTGGCTTTGTAATTTATATCATTGCCTATAAGTAATAACTAGAAAAAAAGAGTTTAAAAGCAATCCTTATTTTCAAAAACTTTAATCAATATTTGTTCTGAACTGTCAGGCTCCTTGGTAAAATACCAAAATGCTTAAAATGAAGGCTTTTTTTTTATTAGAAAGTGAAAATTGCTTATGTTTATAATGACACTCTAGGTCTAACAGAATGAATCAAGATTTCTGCCAAATGTTGTTACTTAACATTTTTCTAGCTTTAGCAGTAGTAATATATTGCTTTCACATTAAAAAAAAAATCTTAATAATAGCATATGGCAAATTTGTGGAAAACTTAATAGCTTCATCTTTTATGCTTTAGTAAGTTCAGGCTAAACCAAGATCAAACTAACCAAAATTAAGATTAGGACTCAAATTTTCTGACTTCTGGCCTAAGCTGTTTTTTCTTTCACCTGCACATGGCCATCTCCCACAAACTACATATTCTCTTAGGTCTTCTGATATGTTTTCTAAAACTTGAAGGTTTGCTTCTGAGGATTATAATGCAGCATTTCATATGCTGAGATTACAACATAGCATTAGAAGCTCAGTAAAATTCATCTTCAGAAGAGGTGGAATTTAATATAATGATAACTGTGTCTGAACTGTGGGTTAAAATAAAGAAGAAACTTTATTCTTGCACAGAGGATGAAACTTGCAAAAATAAAAATTTTGGTCTATCAGAAAACACATGCCCATTTGTATATTATGGAGGGATCCTCCATATGATTTCATTTAAAAACCAACCCTTCACTGTTTTTTTTTTCATTTTAAAATGGATTCTAATTACTAAACTATAATCTAAAATAATTCTGCAATACTTTTTCAGTGACTTAAGACAAAGGTGTGTATATTTATTCCTATACCAAATAAAAAATGTTTCACACAAAGATTATTTTGCTGTATATTTTATATCACATTTTAAGAAAACAAATCTTATACGTAAATATATCTAAGATGAAAGTCCTCTAAGTGCATTTTAAAATTGTGTAAATGCAGTTAAGACTAAAACAACAAAATGCAGTATATACTACTCCCTAACTCAGTACTGTACAATGAAATTACAAGCAACCAAGTACATGCTTGTTGCTTTACACAGCACAGCTGGCCAAAATAGATGTCAGAGGGGCGTTTTACAGCTGATTTCATTATAATGACTGGTGACCACCATCATAGAGCCATAGGAGAGAATCCCTCTCTTTCTTCCTGTGAATTATCAATTTATCAATTGTTGTGAAACTTATTCGCTGCAAGTCTGTGGCTGAAATTTTATGATGGGACTTTAAATCCCACAGCGAGTTCTGTAGACCGATGTGTATATTGAATTCACACTTCAGCAAGTCAAGTGCGGCGCCAATGACAAAATGCTAACGTTCCAACCTCAAATTATACATGAAGGGAAAACAAGGACAGGGGGGAATGTGCTCAAATGATAATATTTATCTGCCTAACGCGCAAAAACTTAAACCTTCGTCCTGTTCTGCTTTAGATTGTGCCACTGCCGGGTTTGCCATCGCGTATTTTGGGAGATAACATAATGGAAAATTCGAAGGTGTGATTAGTCTTGGAAATAGTAGCTTTAATATAGAGATATATTTAACCACTTCCAGGGCCATAAAAGGAAGATGCTTAGGTGGGCCTCTGCCCCAGAGCTGACCAGCCACCTTTAAGGAGAAAAGAATAATGATGTCATAACTTTCAGGTTTGGGAAAATCTACTTTCGCTCTTACAAAAAGATGAAGGTGTCGCTGCGGCGGCAAGGCCCGCGGCGAGTACGCGGGCGGCTTCGTGCTCGGCGCCTGGAGGATATTCAAGGCTGCCAGAAGCTCTGAGCTTCACCGTTGCACCCAAATTACAGCTTTCGCTACTCTTATATTTAGGGTGATGGTGGGAAGAGAACTATCGTCAATAAGGGAATCTGAGAGGCATTCTGACTCCTTGCACTGTGTCCCAGCTCGGGATTCTTCCAAGTTCCATGCCCTTTCCTCCATGCAGGTCCCTGGCCCTGGGCTCGCCCTCTCTTTCTACCTGGGTCACCGTGGGCTGGGCACCTGGGCTCGCCTCGCCCCAGCCTTGCCTCCCTCCACCCCTGTGTCTACGGCGAGCGCAGCCTCTCCAGCCCTGGCCTCGGACGCGGGACGTGCGCCTGGATCCGAGACAACCCGGACCTCAGAAGCCCGGTGACACCAGAAAAGAAGCTCCCGGGGCGCAAGCACCTCCCGTGATATGCTCGCACGTTAGAGGCACAAACCTGAGCTCTAACTTCTCTCCCGCTAATCGCGAAGCAAATGAAGGGCGCATCGCAGCGCACTCTCCTGCTGGCCGCGCGTGGCTAAATTTCCGGCTCTCGGGCCAGCTAAGACGCGGGATTTGCACCGCAGTCTCTCAGCTCCCGGAGCCCGAGCCGAGCGCTACTTGCGGCTTCTCCAATTTCTCCCCTAAGTGTGAAGGAAATAGCCCCTTTTGCTCTGCGCCTGCGGGGCCGGTGGATCTGAGAGCCGGGCCCCGCTGGGGAGGACCCGGCGAGCGGGGGGGGAGGGGGGCCGGGGGGGCCTCCCCGGCGGCGCCTACAGCGGCGGCTCGTCTGCGAGGTTAACGGCAGTCCCCGCGGCCGGGAGGGTGCTGAGGCTTCCTGTCGCCGGCCCGGGAACGTGGATACCGCGCCCGCAGGATGTTCGCCGGCTGGGCCGCGCAGTCAAGAAACATGAGAAGGCCTCGGTATTCCTGTGCCCGGGCCGCGCGCGCCCGTCTGCGTAAATAAAGCCGAGAGGACGGCGGTGGCTGCGGTGAGCGCGCTGGAGCCCGCGCCGAGAACATGCGGCGGGGATGGGAGCGCGCCTAGCCTCGACGCGGGAGAGCCAGCCGCCCTGCCGCCGGCCGCCGGCCGCACCGCCACAGGTACAGCCCTCGGGTCGCGCGTCGTGCTCGGCGCCGGGGGACGCGCGGCTCGCCCTGGCTCGGGGGGGGGGGGGGGGGCGCGTTCCCTCTGCCTCCTGCCCTCGGCTCTCCCCGCCCTGCCCCCACCCCGCTTCGAGGTCCGCGCCCCGGGGTGGCCGCTCCTGCGCGGCTTTACAGTTGTTCGCGGGCGTCGGGTGCGGTAGTTCCACACGCAGGGAGCTCCCCAAGCGACAGTTTGGAGCGAGGCAGGGCAAGGGGAAGTGGGGGGTGCAGGAGCAGAAAGGGGCGCTGGGGACTGCGCTTGGGCGCCGGGTGAGGGCCGGCAGCTGCGCTTCCCACGCCCCACGCCCCGAACCCCTCGCTTCCGGACCCGGCTCTCGGACCCTTGCAGCCCCCTCCCAACTCGCCTGCAGCCTGCAGACCCAGACTGCGCCGGGTGTCTGTGGCTGCGACCTCTGCGTGGGCTTGGGACAGCCAGGAAAAGGTCCGGGGTGGCAAACCTCACGGCGGAGTCGCCTGGAAAAACTCGCCGTTGACTATGGGACCACGGGGCGGAGAGACACAGTCGGAGTGGGAAAGGGTGTGTTGGACAAACATCTCAGCGTGAACGCAAAGCACTACGCGCACTGATTTAAAAAAGAAAAAAAAAAAAAACAAAAAACCACCACCACCACCACCAAGGCTAGTCCTGACCTTAGAACAGGGGCTGCAAGCACGGAAATTTGCTTGGACACTTTTCGCCGAGGCTGTGGGCACACTCCAGACACGTACCTGCCTGCGCGGGAGGACTCAGCCTTATAGTGCACTGAGCACTCCGCAGAAGGCTGGCTGCACCTCCCCAGGAATCCTGACGGTAGCCGTCTCTCAATCTTTGTGGTCACGGTCCTCAGTGTCGCGCGTGGCCGCTGCTGTGGCGGCGGGAGGGCGGGGTTAGGGGGCGTTGGCGAGTGTGGGCGCTCTGCGAGGCAGAAGATCTGGCGGTGTTGGGGTGGCTGCCCCGGCCCGGGCGGGGCGGGGTGAGGGGGCGCTGGCAGGAGTGCGGAGGCGGCTGGGGAGAAACAGGAGCTACCCCGAGGCGCGAGGCGGGGTGATGGGGGCGGTAACTCCACTGCTCCGCCGCGGCGCGCGCTTGAACCTGAGGCCGGCGCTCTGCGGCCAGAGGCTCGGGGCCGCCGCGACCCCGGAGGTGAGCTGCAAGCTTTTTCCAAGGATGGAAGCCGCAGGCTCGGTGGTGCGCGGACCGCTATGCCTCCTTCCGCTCCTGACACCTATGCAACCTCTGAAATGGTTCCCCGAGGCTCCAGAGAGGGGCGAGTGAGGAGGGGCTCCGAGCTCCAGGCTCACACCCGCGCTGAGGAAGAGGACCGCACTGACAGCGGGTTCCGGGAGGCCCGGGTCTCCGGCGCCTTTGACCCGCCGGGACCCTGCGCGTCCTGGAGCGGGCGGGGGTGGGGGGGAGGGACACAAAGTGGTGCATTTGCCTCTGACGCCACTTAACTTTCTAGCTCTGGAGTGAGCTGACTTTCCCTGCCCTCACCCCTACCCCCAGGGACCTTAGCCAGAATTAGAACGCAGGGGTTTCAGCCAAACCATCCAGGATCTAGAAAACATGAAAATCCCCGGAATCCCAGTGTGGCCTGGGACTCATTAACCGGGACTTGCAGATGTAGTCGTTCATATTACCCCCAAATTTCCCTTCCTTCCAATCCCTCCTTCTAACCCGAGTGGGAGCTCCGCGATGCTTTAGACTTCCGTGTGCCTGAAGAACCAACACCCCCCTCCCCGCGCCTCTCGGGCTCCGCTAACCCGATTGCAGTTCTTCCAGATTAAAACCAAGAAAAGAACTCGTTTAGGAATTACTTTCCTTTGCCAACGCAGGTAAATTATTCCTGGTTGAGGTTCCTTGGGAACTCGATGTCGGGGGGCCAGAAGGAGGGTAGGGACCTGTCCCCCCAGCGAGCAGGGTTGGGGGGGAGGGGAGGCTGACGGGTTAGCGGTGTAGCCAGGTGGGGAGAGCAAGGATTCCCGTGTCCAGGTGCCGCAGCCCCGCTCCTCCCCTCGGCTCCCGGGCCCAGAGCCTCGGCCAAGCCCGGGGCTCGGGACGCGTTGGGCCGTGAGCACTGAGCGAGTAACGTGATGCATCTTCTTCGTCTAGAACCCGAGCCCTGCGGAGCTCCCGGCGGCCAGGCCTCGAGGCGCTGCGGCCGCGCGGCGCGCCCCTGCCAGCCCGCACCATGAACACCATCGTCTTCAACAAGCTCAGCGGCGCCGTGCTTTTTGAGGACCGCGGTGCTGCGGAGCGGGAACGGGGCAGCCGGCCCTATGGTGGCGTCCTGGACAGTGCCCACGCCCGCCCCGAGGTGGGCATTCCGGACGGCCCGCCCCTCAAGGACAACCTCGGCCTGAGACACCGGAGGACTGGGTACGCGCACCCTCCCGGGACCCCCGCCCGCCTGCAGCCGGGACAGTGGGAGCGGTGAGCGGCGCGGGGCGTGCAAGTGGCAGCCAGGCCCCTGGGTTAGAGACCCAGAGTCCCCGGGAGGGAAGGTCTCCGCCCCTGGTCTCGAGCATTAGTTTCTCGAAATATAGGGGAATCAGCTCATCAGGACAGCTCACAAGAGGCTTGTTGGAAAGTGAGAACACCTGGGACGGCCCCTCGGGCCCCGATACCTGCATCTCAGGGTGGGGGCTGCCTGCCCCGCTCCGGCCCACGGGTGCAGACGCGGCTGAGAGCTAGGCAGAGGGGGCTGAGCGCGATGCCAAGGAACAGGGCAGGGCCAAGCGGTCAGGGCGTCCCGGGTCAGGCCGGCCCCGTGGCCTTCCCCATCTTCTGTCGCGACGGGGCCTCGGAGCTGCCTCGAAGGTGTTGGCAAGGTCGCCAATGCGCGGGGCGCCCTGGGCGCGGGCGCGGGCGCGCGCGGCTCGGCGGGGCCCGCTGCGAGCCCGGGCGGGGGGGGGGGGGTGGAGGCGGCCGGCCTGCCGCGCCGGGTTTCGGCTTGGTGGGGTGAGGGGCCGCTGCGGAGCGGGAACTCGCGGGTGGGCCGGCAGCTCCCTCCGGCTGCCGAGGCGTCGCGGCGGCTCCCCGAGCGCCCCGCGGGAGAGGGGCGGCCGTCCTGGCCGTCTCCACCTGAAAGATTGCATCAGCTGCTTGCTCTGCGGCGTTGCTGGTTAGTGAAATAGAGATTAGGTTTCGTGGAAATATCACTACCAGTCCTTTCGCGTTGAGTTGCACTTCAAAGTGTTTCAGGAGGCGAAAGTCCTGGAAGCTGCGGCGCAGGCGCGCGACCGTCCCGGAGCCGCAGGGCGCGGCGCGCGGCGACACCTCCCGGAGCCGCCGGGGAGCGCAGCGCCGAAGCCTCCTAGGGCTCCGCGCTGCTTCAGCCTCTTCCCTCCCTTTTTGAACGTGCTTTTTGCTCAGGGACCGAGCTTTCCATACCTTTTAAAGTCTCCCTTCAGTCGGGAAAAGGCCCCTGGGGTGGTGTGTGTGTGTGTGTGTGGGGGGGGGGGTTAAGGTTCTGCGTCCTTCCTCCACAAACACTTGCGTGGAGAATTTCCCCTTTGTCCAGAGGATCAAAGAAAATAGCTCCGTGGGAAAGAGCGGGGGCGGCAGGACCGCCAGCATCCCTTGCTCTATTCCCGCCGTCCAGTGGTTGAGCTCGGGAAGCTCCCGAGAGGCGGGAGAGGCAGGCGTGAGCTCCCCACGGGAACGTTCGAGAGCTGGCAGCACCCTGACCGGGCCCATCCCTAGGGCGGGCGCGGGCGCGGGCGCGGGCGCGGGGGAGAGGGGCCGGCCCCGCTGCGAGATCCGGAGCCTAAATACCATTTTCCCTCAGGTCGCTTAACAACCGTCCGGTCCCCTCCAGCTCTAGGCGCTGGCCGCTGGCCAAGCTCTCCCGCCTTTCAAGACAGTGTCCTTGCCGCCACGTGCCCCTGGCGGCAAGCAGGCCATTTCAAAGCGAGATGCGCGTTAGTGCGGCTCCGTCCCTGCCTCACCTCCGCTGGCGGGCGCGGGGCGGGCGCGTCCCTCGGAGCCCGACGCCCCCGAGAGCGGGCCGCTCGGCCTACGGCGCCCAGGCGTCCAGGCGTCCAGGCGTCCAGGCGCGGGGGGCCCCGGGGCCCCGGGGACAGCGGCCGGGCGGCGCCGCTCACCCGGGCCGCCCCCTCCCCCCTCCCCCTCCCCCTCCCCCGATGCTCAGGGCCAGGCAGAACGGCGGGAAGGTGAGGCACAAGCGGCAGGCCCTGCAAGACATGGCGCGGCCCCTGAAGCAGTGGCTCTACAAGCACCGTGACAACCCGTACCCCACCAAGACTGAGAAGATCCTCTTGGCGCTCGGCTCGCAGATGACGCTCGTGCAGGTAACGGCGGCCGAGGAGCCGGCCCGCGGCGTGTTTGCGCCAACCCCCGCCTGACGCCTCCCGAGCCGAGCCGGTGGGACGGGGCCGGCGGAGGCCCGTCCTGGGGCTCGGGCTCCTGCCCTGGGTCTCCCCTCAATCTGAGCTGTCGATTCAGTGCTCGTGCTCGATGCAGGAGGGACGCGTGGTGCTTTGTGAAGGAGGGAGGTGAAAAGTCACCTGCGAGTTATGACAAGGTGCCATGCATAGATGGGTAGGATGGGACGACCTGCAGTGATTTTCAGACGTGAGCGTGCATCAGAGTCGCCTGGAGGACTTGTTCAAACCCACACTGCTAGGCCCCACACGGGAGTTTCTGATTCAGGGGTAGGTCTGGAGTGGGGTCAATTATTTGCATTTCTAACAAGTTTTCAGGATACTAAAGTTGCTGGCCCTGGCTGAAACTTTGAGAACCGTGTACAAACAAAGGCACTACACATTAGGGCCCCACATGAAAGGTCGATTACAGGCTGACTTTCAGAATTACCTTGACTAATAGAGCCAAGAGATGGAGAGGAAGAGCAAGAGGTGGATTTTTTAAAATTTAATTTAATTGTATTTATTTTATTAAGTAAGAGGCATCCCGAGCATTAGCTAGAATCCACACAATTTTGCTGCTGGTATCTTTCTACTGGGGTTGAGAAGAGGCCAATTTCAAGTGGTTGGTTTACCACTTTGTTAAGTGCAGAGAAAGGGTGCAGGTTTGTTTCTTCTCTAGTGAACAACACTTCTTTATATTTGACTTTTCCGTACGTAATCTTACTTGATATTCCCCCAAAATATGGTGAGTTAGAGCAGTAATGAGCATTTTACAGGTGATGTGACCAAGGCACTGTGGCAGTTAAATGTTACTAAGGGATAGAAGTAGTCTTGGAAATAATGTAATTCCAGATCAAATGCTCTTTCCAACGCACCACAGACTTCTTTAATAAGTGTGGTGACATGAACTTTTATACATGCAAACAGAACAAATTTATTCAGAAACAGGAGGAGGAGGTAAGTGAGCTGAGAAGTTTCATGTATGATAGTAGCAACTACATTACTGCATTTGTGAAGTTTTGGTCATTCCATTAAATTTATAGTGAGGGAGGCCCCAAATAAAAGATAATACTTAACTACTAGATAAAATAAAACTTGCTTTCCAGAGTATTGAAGGTTGACATTTTAGGAATTGCTGGAAAGTTTGACAAAGCATGAAAGTTGACTTGTATTCAAGCTTATTAAAACTATAATATGCATTTGTCTGCTTATATTCAGAATACAATTGTAGAGAATAACATCTGTTTTGCTTCATGTTAACAGGCAATAGTATTAATAGTGATTTGCTGTAGCACTGGAGGGGAAAATTTATTTAGTGTTCTTGGCTCAGTATCTGTTTAACATAAAACTATGAATTTTCAGTGATTCTAGTCAGAAAAACTTGACTCGTGAAAATAAATACATATGCTCAAATTTCAGTTTAAACAGGTATGCTATTTATTTTGAAAATACACTAGTTTATAGAACTATTTGAATACTTCACAATGATGTCAGCAATAAAACATTAGATTAATTTGGTATATCATACAGTTCCATACTTAATGCTTGCCGTCCTTTTATACGGAAAGCATATGGCATATTTAGACTTTTTTTAATTATGAAAAGTAACATTGTCATTAGCAGAGACATTTAAAGTTTTGTGTACAATAGTACTGTTGAGTTGCAATGCAAGCAGTCATAATTTTAATACAGAACCAAATTATTTTCTACCTATAATGATAGCTCAAATGCAAATAACCATTCTTTCTGCATTAAGAGCTTGGTAACTCTATTATGGTTTTCTAATTATACTTTATATTTTCATTGTATTTTCTTTCTCTTACACTACTCCTCAGAAAATAAAAATGCACAAAATTATTTGATTTTTAAGTGAAGCGAAGATAATTATTTATAATAATAAGTGATTCCTGCTTAATGATTTTCAAATTTTTATAGCAAATGAAGTTGGTTTCTGGAACTTTATAGTGATTAACAGAAAAAATAAAAATGTGTGGAATAGGCAAGGGACTTTAAGTATAATAATCCAATTTTGGTCCAGTTATTTTCAATGAGGCATAATAAGATATCCATGTAAGAATATCTGTATATATATGTGTGTGTGTGTGTATGTATACATACGTATCTATCTACAGCTGACCCTTGAACAACCCAAGAGTTAGAGATACCAACCCTCCTGCAAGTCAAAAATCTATATATAGCTTTGACTTCCCAAAAACTTAACTACTAATAACCTGCTGTTGACTGGAAGCCTCATCAATGACATGAACAGTCGATAGAAACATATTTTGTGTGTTATACATATCATATACCATACTCTTATAATGAAGTGACCTAGAGAAATTAAAATATTAGTAAGAAAATTATAAGGAAGAGAAAATACATTTACAATACTACTGATTTGGTGAAAAAAAAATCTGTGCATAAGTGGTTCCATGCAGTTCAAACCTGTGTTGTGCAAGGGTCAGCTGCACTTATATTGCATTGTATGGGGGAGTTTGTGAAAGTCAGACATACATTCAACATTCAAGCAAATTCTGACTCTCTGGGAAACCAAATAAATTATGTAAATACTTTACACTTCTGGAGGAAAAATAGAAAGCTATGGGCTGAATAAAGCTTTTGATCTCTGCAAATTAGAGCCCTATTTAATGAATCACGTTCTCCCAGTGAACAAATTTCTACTGTGGAGTCAGGTTTCTTGAGAATAGTGATCATGTCTTTTTCATCTTCACACTCCCCATGTTATCCAGCACTGTATTTTCCATAAACTGTTCATACATGTTTGTAGAGTGAATAGGTTCTTTTGGGGAATACCGCTATAATCACCATGTGGCTTTCCAAAGTATCATTTTGAAAACTAGAGAATGTCTTGAAATCTTATAGATATTCTAGTTTTTAAATCCATTCCATTGAATACACAGGGAGCAGCTCATTATCCTTAATGCTATATGATGGTTCCATACAACGGCATGAATGTAACTCATTTTATCATCTTCAGTATGTCTGGAAATATGTCATATTTTTAATGTCTGTGAATAAATATGGGGTGTTCCCCTTATTTCTAGTTCCAAACTCCTATTTCTTGTTTATTGCAGTACCTTCTGTCTCTGTTTCTATAACTGATGTTAATAAGCAATTAACATAACTTTTATTCCTTAACTATTAGAGTGTCTTGTATTTTGATAATTTCCTTCACATTTAACATTTTCCTTTTGGCTGTGTATCAGGCCATTAAGCTTTCCATAAAACATATTTTTGCTTTGTTTTGTTACTCTTAAATTGATAAGGAAGAACATAAAACCTGGTCAGCAGTCCCACTAAACCTAGAAGCATAGAATTGAAACTTTAGTGGAGGAAATGTTTTTAGCACCTCAAAAGGTACTTTTTCTGATAAATAGAAGCACTAAGGACATTAATCTACACTTATATTTTATTTATCCCTGACAAATGAAGCTAAAAGAGTTCTTTGTTGTTAACCTGACATCTTACTACCTAATGAGATATACACATTTCCATAAAATTAACAGGTAGTGTGTGTGTGTGTGTGTGTGTGTGTGTGTGTACTTTAACCAACCAAAATATTCCATTGTGCTTAATCTCTGTGGCTGCCCATTGCTTAAACATTATAAAAAATATACTCTGTATTATCAAAATGTGAAGAGCTTTATTGTGGAATGACATAAAGTGGCATGCATTTAGGGTTTATATTATTGTAGGATATAGAGCATACTGCAGAATAATTGCCTTGGAAGAAGTTTTTCAGAGAAGGACAGATGGGTGCTATATCTGGTTTCAGTGTTGCCCATTGTTCATGTGTATATATTTTAAAACATAGTTATTATATTTTTTCTGGATTATAAGAGTGAACTGTCTCCTTGAGTTGACTTCTTTCATGATCCCAATGCAGAGTGCAATGCACATTGAGCTTGAGATTATGTTTAATGATTGGGTGTTAATGTTTCCTTTACTTATAGAAGTTTCACATTTCTATGATAATGGCTAAACATACCAATGTACCATTGATTAAAACTGCTCTGTTCTAAGATTTTGCCCCTTCTGTTGACATAACTCCATTTTTGCTTGGTGAGTGCTTCTGCCGGAATATGTATGTAGTTATCAACTGCAAGGATTATAGCAACTGTTAAATTTTCAACAAAATTTCAAATTGGTCTTTCTACATTATTCCAAGTGTTATACTATATGGAATAGAAATGAGGTTGTCAATATTTCAGTTGGGTAACTCAGAATAAGTTTTTTAATTCTGTATGTTCAAAGGTGGACAGATGCTGGCTTATCCCTTTGGGTTTACTATAATGATTGCTCTGTCAATACGATGAATGTAAACACCTTGGTTAAAGTAGGGATGAAAATTACTAGTTTTTCTCTTCCAACTTCTAGATATTTGGTTCTCCAAGTTTTCACTATAAAATACCTTGTTTCTTAAGCTCTGAGTTTGACATCAAAATGATGTTGCAGAACCTATCCATAGTAAGGAGGCCTGTTTCGTGTAAAATAGAATTTAATGAGATTTGCATGACAACCTGAAGGAATCCATAGTAAGTTGAAGGTAGAAAAATCTGAACTGGTATTTTTACCTTCTGTGAAACAGATGGAGTTTGCATTAGTGCATCAGGACCAAAAAAAAAAAAAAAAAAAGAAAAAGAAAAGAAAAGAAAAACAGTATTTATGCAAATTTGTTAACCAACTGTTTGCTGTTTACATGACAATGCAAGCAGATATTAAACACCTTAAATTGTACAGTAAATTTCTAGTGATAAAGTACTGGCAGAGTGAATATATTAGCAGATTGCTTGCCAGTCAAACTTATGAAATCAGGTTACAGACAGCTCATCTTAGATATCAGCAGACCTTTTTGGAAAATCTTCTAACATGTGATAAATATATTATGGTAAGAACTAATTATATAAAACATAAAAAGGATATGACCCCTGTATTTGAAAAACTGTAATCCCACCATGATATTCAAAGGTCCCAATTTTTGTATGTTAGAATTATAGTCTTAATGTCCTTGGAAATTAGAAGGCCATTGCATTTAAATAAAAATATGCAGAGTCACGTAAGAATTGGATTACACTGTACTATATGATGGTTGTGCTAAAGTTTAAGACATAAACACACATGTCTGATTGCCCCAAAAGGGCAGTGGTCAAAAGCAGAAGGTAGATTAGTACCAACTATAAAAGGAATAAATTAACACTTTTGTAGGAGAGCTTAGACTGTATTTCACAGATCTTAGTTTTTAGAGTTGGCAAGGATGTTAGGAACCATCTAATGCATTTTATAGATGAAGGGTTTGAAGTTCAGAAAAGTTAAGTGACTTCTGTAGATTCACACTTGATTTTGGCAAATTCAGAATAGGAAAACATTATGCCACAGTTATAGGATAACAAGATATTGATGAGGATTTGAAGAAGTCAAGCAATTAAATCATAATGGTACATCAACACTTGAAGTTGATGGTGATGGTTAAGATTCATTCAAGTGCATAGAATGGAAGATAGAGAAATCCAGAAAAAAAAAGTTCTAAAATTCCCAGTTACTACTAACAAAAACCTGAATAAATACTTCGGCTACGACTTGGAGAGTAGAGGAAGGTTTGAAGACTAGACCAGGCATTTTGTGCTTCCATAGTAAATGTTCACCCATGTATTTCAGTTAATACATAGTTCCACACTAATCCTTCCATATGTGCAGGGACGAAGTTTATCCTAATATTTAACATTCCTAGCACTGACCACCATAGCTAGAGCACAAGAACTACTCAATGTATGTTTATTGAATGAGTATTTGCAGAAGGTGTCTGTCTAGAGGTTGGAGAAGACTAAAAAAATTGAAGCCATATTAAATCATAGTATAATAGCACAACTTGATAGGAAGAGGGCTTGATAAAAACTAAAACTTCTGGAATGCCATGGTGAGTTATTACATCAATGCACATAAATTTAAGGGGACAGTTATTACTTAAGACTCAAAGGTAATTAATATTGGATATATATTACCTATGATATATTTTCTGTATATATGTGTGTGTGCATGTGTATGTGTGTGTATGTAAATTGGGAAAAACCACCATGTTTTAAAAACTTGTAGAGTCAAAGAGGGAAAAAATGTAGTTCTGTTTTTTTAAAAAGTAGGATTCACCATAGGCCCATTCAATAATTATGTCTTGAGAAATATGTAAAAATTGTAGGTTTATATTATTAATCTCTAAAAAAAAAAAGAAACTTCCAACGTAAGCACTGCCACACAAACTATTGTTGTAATGTGGACTCATGTTCTAGAAAAAAATTGGCAGAAAGACGTAATTCTCTTTCCATATATCATTCTTTTAAAAGCAAATATTGGCCCTTTGGGTTATTTACATATATTTTTTCCTGATGATAGCCAGATATTTTCAAGGAAATCTCAAGCACCATTCTAACTTCCAGAAATACAATAGTATCTATTAAAAAGAAATGGAAGTAACTTTCTTTTGTTTTGCAGTGTTTGTTTCTTTGCATTCAGCTATTTTCTTTGGAAGCATTTGACTTTCAACTTAAAGCTGAGTGTTAAAAAAAAAAAAAAAGCTGAGTGTTATTGGCATTTCTCTCTCTCTACTTCTCTGATTGCTGTATCTGACTGCTGTGCTAGTTTCTCTGTTATAATTCTGTCTCTTTGATCTCTGGAGGTTTCCAGGGTTTGGTCTTCAGCCATCTCCCTGACTACTCAAAGCTGCCGCCGACACTTCTGTGCATTTGACCCACATCTGATTTTCTTCTCCCTTGAGTCTCAGATATCATTTTTGCTTTCTTCCTTCACATCTCACCTGTATGCTTTTCCAGTACCTCAGACTAATCATTCCCTAAACCAAGCACATCATTTCACCCATAAACAGTTCTACTTTCCTTCTCAAAATGGCATTGTCCTTCTCTTGGTTACAAAGGAATGGCTCAAGGTCATTTTTAACTCTTTCCCTCTTCCTCACCCACCACAATGTCTCTGGAATTTGACTTATATTTGTTCTCAAGTCCTCTTTATTGGGAACACACTTTCCTACCCATTATACCTGACACACTCCTTCAATGTTTCACTTAATTCCTCATGAAGTCTTAAGTCATACATGAAAGTAACCCCTTCTTCCTTTGGATTCCTGTATCATTTTATTTTAATGCCTCTTAAGCCATTCAATCACATTCTTTCCTATACTAAAGTTATTTGTACACTATCCTACCTCTTACTAGACTGAGCATTTGATGGCAAAGCCTGTTCTTTTTTTAATTATTATTATTCCTAGAACACAGTAGGTGCTCAGTCTCTGTAGTAAGTGCTCAGCATTTGTTGAATGAATGAATGAATGTCTAGTACTATTGCATTCTGAGAATATTTAATGATCAGAGATACTGTGAGAGGCTTAGGTCCCTTGTGGGAAAGTAATATGTGATGGGTAATATTTTTTGTTTTGTTAATTGAAAAATAAAACTTTTTTAGGTGTCAAATTGGTTTGCTAATGCAAGACGTCGGCTTAAGAATACCGTTCGACAGCCAGATTTAAGCTGGGCTTTACGAATAAAACTGTACAACAAGTATGTTCAAGGAAACGCTGAGCGACTTAGTGTAAGCAGCGATGATTCATGTTCTGAAGGTTTGTTAATATTTTTATTTTGCTTTCCCTCTATTAATAAGAAGTTCACCCCAAGTGCTGTTTTTTAAGGTTGACTCCACTAAATATGATGGTACTCTAATGATTCTTTTTTATTGCGTGAAGTAACTTCATTTTTACAATTCTATAAATGACCAACAGAATATGGCTGCTTCCTCTTGTTTATAGATTTATCATGTGTCAGAATAACATTTTCTGTGAAATTCGTTAAAATTAAGATACCATAGGGAGAGATTACATAGATTCCTGCTTCCTTTCCCTAAAAATTAACCTGGGGTATCAAAGACAATTTAATATACTTTAAATATTCTTTATTTATGTATATATTTAATGATTGACTATAACAGGGAATAGTATATGTAAGTACTACCTATTGGTATTTTTCTCCCTTAGATGGAGAAAATCCTCCAAGAAACCACATAAATGAAGGGGGCTATAATAATCCAGTTCATCATCCTGTGACTAAAAGTGAAAGCTCAGTCATAAAAGCTGGAGTGAGGCCAGAGTCACAGGCCAGTGAGGACTACGTATCACCCCCCGAATACAAGAGCAGCTTATTGAATCGTTACCTTAACGACTCCTTGAGACATGTCATGGCCACAAATGCTGCCATGATGGGAAAGACAAGGCAAAGAAACCATTCGGGATCTTTTAGTTCCAATGAATTTGAGGAAGAATTGGTGTCTCCCTCATCATCAGAAACCGAAGGCAACTTTGTCTACCGTACAGGTAAGTCTGTGCTTTTCATGACACCTTGTTTAAAATAGAACTAAAACTGCAGCAAATTCAACAGGTATAATGGCATGATCTTTACTGCTTTTATAAGGGATTATTCACATATAGCTCATAATTTAATTTGAAAGCTTTTGTTTTGTTTTTAATTACCAGATGTACTTGTTAGTAGATGATGGTCTACTTGGGTTTTTCACTCTTAGTAATAAAGATGAGAATTTTCATTCTTAATGCTCATTTTTAATCTCAATGATATACATTCTTGGAGGAGGAATGCCCTGAATTATAGCCAGCCATGCAAACACTTTGTGTTCCATCTTTTCTCTTAAATTCTTTGATTGCTAATAGTGATGGAAAATGAACACAAATTAGCATGGGTGCCAAGACTCATGTGAAGGAAAAGTGTAGATCGGGCTTAAATTGCTTTGGAAATTTTACTTTTATTCCTGGAAAGCACAAGTAAGACTGATAAATAGCTTTGAAATTTTTACTTTTATTCCAAAAATTATGAATTGATTTCTGCCTGTCCGGAACTTTCTGATGGAGTAGTGAGTTTGGTAAAAATTTCTATCTTCACTTCAGTTTCCAGAGTTTTGCTCGTAAAGAGTGTGTTTGAGCAAGTTGCTTCAGAACAAAGGATATGTGTGACCTACATCTGGTGCAGATAGAGTCCAGATCCTGAAAATGCCAACAAATGAGATTTAGAAATTTTAGAGTTGGAAATAACTTTAGAAAGCATCTAGTCCTGCCATGTTATATCATAGATAAGAAAACCCAGACCAAAAACACAAGTTAATAACTCTTCTCCGGATCAGTAGTGCAGCTTAGCCTGTGTAAGGGGTAGGAGGAACATAACTACTACAAGACTATGATAACTCTTAATTATTACATATACTGCCACAATTCATTTATTGAGCAATTATGATATTCTAGGCCCTCTGCTAAACACTACACAAATGATACTGAGTGTAGTCCTTGTAAGGAGCTTGATATGTGGGCAATAGGTCTTTATAAAAGAATTACATTTGGTCTGTTTAATATACCTTTCAGATTATTTAACTGGAAATCTTCAAGTGTCTACAAATGTGTACAAGATATATTATCTGTGGGACACCTGGGTGGCTCAGCGGTTAAGTGTCTGCCTTCAGCTCAGGGCATGATCCTGGAGTTCCGGGATCAAGTTCCACATCGGGCTCCCTGCAGGGAGCCTGCTCCTCCCTCTGCCTGTGTCTCTGCCTCTCTCTCTGTGTGTCTCTCATGAATAAATAAAGAAATAATCTTTTTAAAAAAAGATATATTATCTGTAAGGATTCAGAGAAAATCTCAATACATTTTTAAAGACTTAACTTCACTTTCTGTTTGCATCTCCAACTTCAAGGTTGAAAACAACTCCAAATGCTCTGACATACAAAATTAGTCTTGTAAGTAATAATTGGGTCTAGTAAGAAGTAAAAGATGAAATAAAGACTATTTAGCTAATAAAAAAAATTTTTTTAATTACATACTAACATCTAACTAATGTGACCAGAGCAGAACTTGGAGATAATTCAGAGCTTCATTAATTTTATTTACAGAGATAGAAAGGGATAGGACGTCAAAATGTGCAAGTACAGATAATTGAAAAAAGAATAAAAATAAAATGAAAAAGTTAACATGGAAAGCTGAAAAATAAATTAAGAGTTGACTCTGAAAGCAATACTAAAAGAAACAGGTAAAACTTGGCAGAGATTAAAGTTGGAAATGAGAAAGGAGATATAGCAATCAATATATAGTCATTAAAAATATTTTTTAAAATTGTGGTGTATTATGCACAGTTATTTGACAATATACTATATATAAATGTGCAGATGAAATGAATTGGTAATATCCACACGAAGTAAATTATAAAATTACAATGAGAAAAGTTATAAATGATCACTAATTCAGGGAAAGTCAAGGATTTTAGTAAACCCTGTTCCCAAAACATATGATTTGATAGATTTGTTGGATTTTTTCCCCCAAACTTTGAAGAAATAATTAATTCTCATCCTTCATGCATTTTTCTGGAACATATAAAAATATGGGAAGTATGTCAGTTTTTAAAAATGTAAATGTTATTCTAATCCAAAGCTAGATTAGAATAGCATAAAAATCAACATTTTTATTTATAATACTGATAGTGACTTTAAAGCAACATGAGAAATATTGATAGCATAAGGTTAAGTGGAAAACAATTTAAAATTGTGGAAACATTGAATGCAGTTATGACAGTACAAATATATATATAGACAAAAACAAGGAAGATTTTTTGAAACAATGAAGATTAATTTTGATTAGGTGGAATAATTGAAGATCTATTATTTTGTGAAATTTCTTATAAATTTCTTTATGTTACCCAGTAGAAACAAATTTGAAATTTACACATTGTGATGAATCTTCTGAAAATGCATGCTCTTTTCAAAGGTGATAAAGTAGAAAACCAAAGAGGGAAACTTGCCTGTATAGTTGATACTTCTCGAAATTAAGTATCTTGGCCATTTATTTTTATTAAAATATCCAATCAATGGCCTGTTCATCTGCCAAGTTCTATTTTTAAATAAAAGCCTATTTTTTAGTTATGCAAACAATGAGAAAGCAACCTAGACATGTAAACTTCTGGTTTTGCATGCATGAGTATGAACTTTAAAAAGAACGAAATAAATTTTTTGGTTTTGTGGATAGAGAGTTGAGAAAGATTGGTGGTCTAAGACTCGTCTGCTAAATCTCAGCCTGAAATAATAAATGGCTGTCTTCTGGGGGAACCGAGCGACAACGTTGCTGCAGTTGTAGCTGGGTTACCACTCAAGCATAAATAGTAGAACAGGGGATTTCAATAAATACTTTCTGAGCAACTGCTATGGTTTTCTCTGGCATACAGGCTTATTCTGAATTCCTTCAATTCCTTCTGGTTATATCTTTCTTTCTTTGCCTAAAAAGAAATCCTCTCAATCTGCTATTAAATACCACTCCCCTCCTCCACCCCAGTTTTATAGTAGTGCAAAGATTTTGTCCTTTTTTTAAAGATTTTTTAAAAAATTTATTCATGAGACACACACACACAGAGGCAGAGACATAGGCAGAGGGAGAAGCAGACTCCCTGTGGGGATCATGATACAGGACTCGATCCCAGGACCCCGGGATCACACCCTGAGCCAGAGACAGACACTCAATCACTGAGCCACCCAGGTGTCCCTAGTGCAAAGATTTCATCTTTTAAATTCTTTTTCAAGACTAGATCACCTTTAAACATAGTGTATTAATTTATCTATGCTAAAAAAGAATTGTATCCATTTCCTCACCCATTTTTAGTATCTTATGATTCATTCCATTAATGATAATTGAATAAAAAAAAGCCAAATGAAAGAGTTGGTGTGTGGAAAGATAATGTATCACTGAGTTTCATTTCACCTGTTCTTGTAAATTCTAGGAGGGTGAAGCCTGCTAGATTATAAAGTAGTAATCATAATTAACACATATAGGTGGATAGAAGTCTTTTCTATGTCAGTGTGTATTAATCAGATTAGCTTCCTCTCCACTTGACTGACAACATCAAAGTAGATGCAAACATGTTTTTGTTGATTTTATGTAGACATTAAACATTTTTTTGTAATCTACAGTCTCCCCATCATGCAAGGGATAAAAAAGATTTTTTCCCCCAGGGGACAAAATAGGCTTTCAATAAGTATTGGCTAAAATATTTCTTTCTAACAGCAGAAATTATAACATTAGAATTGATTAGGGGCCCCTGGGTGGCTCAGTCGTTGAGCATCTGCCTTTGGCTCAGGTCGTGATCCTGGGGTCCTGGGATACAGTCCTACATCAGGCTCCCTTTGGGGAGCCTGCTTCTCCCTCTGCCTATGTCTCTGCCTCTTTCTGTGTGTCTTTCATGAATAAATAAATAAAATCTTTAAACAAGAATTGACTAGAATTATTAAGGTTATTGCTTCTAAATACAGCTAAATAATACTTGAGAAAACTTAGTCACTCAGTGTTGTCTATGTCTAAATTAAAATTACAATACTGTTCATCTTACTGTTCATCATGTTAGGTTAATGGATGACAATTTTCAGGTATGTGATGGAGTGAATCCCCATGACAAACTGACCTCGAGCCCTCTAGTCCCTCAGTGAGTCTGCTCTCTGAGGTATCAGGATGAAGACTAGCTTTAATATCCACCTCCATTTCTATTGAATCAGTACTGATATTCTCCAGATGGGACCATCCATGAAGGAGCTATGTGCCATCTGTGCCACCTTACAGTGAGTCCTCACTGGAGCCTTTCCTAACTTGCATTGCAGTTTGATTTATCCTCAAAAACCTAACAAATTTCCTTCTTTACTGAAGGAGAAAGGAGAGGTTTCTAAGAAGTCTATTGACAAGGGGAAAAATCAGGCAAGTCTTGAAGTAAAACGGGTAGACTTCTTCCCCTTCTTTTGCTTGGCTTGAGAACAAATCCCTGTTATGTTCTTTCTTTTTGCAGCTCACAAATGATCAACTTATAAATGGCTAGTACATTTGAATGCTTATTCTCTGAGCCCCACTGCTCTGCTAGTATATAATTCATAAATTTAACCAGCTCCCACAGGCTGAATGTTTAAACTTCATCGTGTTAAACTGTCTAAAATCCCTCTTAATTAGACACATGTGGTGTGGCAAAAACATACAGGCCGATAGAACTCTTTTCCTATGGTAGTGTGAATTAATTAGATTAGCTTCCCCTCCACTTGACTGAGGTGAATATCCCTGAAGAAATGGAGATTTTGATTGAGAGAAAAAAAAGAAGTCATTTATTTGCTACATGGAATTTTTTGGAAGGTAGAGGCCATTTGGATGGCCTGCCACAGTTGGAGCAAAATGACAGAACTAAGGATTTTGGTTATTAGGGAAAGAGGAAATAGGAAGTAGAAAATAAGTTTGGGAGGATGCCAGAGGCTAAATGCCATTTTCAAACATTTCCTCTCAGCTAATGATGTTCTTTTTTCTCTCTTCCTACATACACAAGTACTTTAGAATGTAAAGGGCATTATCAGTGGTAAAAACCCAGGTATGCTCAGGAGTTCAGTAAAACCACTGGGTTAGGGATGCCTGGGTGGCTCAGCAGTTGAGCATCTGCCTTTGGCTCAAAACCTGATCCCGGAGTCCAGGGGCAGTCTCACATCAGGCTCCCTGTGGGGAACCTACTTCTTCTGTCTCTGCCTCTCTCTGTGTGTCTCATGAATAAATAAATAAAATCTTAAAAAAAAAAAAAGCATTGAATTAGCCTGGGATTTAACCTTAACTTTATACAGAATGGCTTCTTTGAAGAAGTGCACTCCCAGTTCGGAAAGCTGACTTTCACAGGTACGTTTCTGAGATACAGTTCTCTCATGTATGAGGTGCTCTTTCATGCATTCATTCCATGTACAAAAATATTAAGAGCCACTCTACACAGGCCCTATCCTAGGCTCACTGGAGCCCTGTGCTTTGTGCTAGGCTGCTCAACAAAGAAACCATAGTTACATGAAGCAGAAGAAAGATTTAAAGGGCTGTCTTGGCAGATCTTTTTCAACAGTGAATAATCACTACTAATTTATATGTTTCATCAATTTTAGGTTTTGTATTTGTGAGTAGCTTAAAGAAAGCTTCATGGTAGTCAAGAGAAGGCTTTGTCAAGAGCCAGCTGTTAAAATAGTATGTTTCTGTGTACATAGTAGTTTCTCTATGGGATTTGTTGACTAGTAAGTCTGCTTTGGATACTTTTATCTTCTTTTATTTCCCTTTTTGTGCCTGTCACTTCCTTATTTTTAGTGAAAGAGCTAAGCTTTGCCCTTTTGGATTATTCCAGACATTCTTTTCCTGGCATGCAAATGACTGCTCATGTACTTCAGCGGAGAATAATAAAACCCTCTATCACGAGCCCAGTTAGTGACATTTAAAGGATACTTGAAAGGTTATCCAATTTCTTGTCTTGTATCCTTACTACAATAATACTTTGCCTATCAAACACCATCTGGGAATGAGGTATTCCATCATAAGTGAAATCTCCAAGTAGAAATTTAAGTACTGATTTTAAAAATATAGAATTGTCTGTTCTCCTAAGATGATAATATTAAACACAGCATGTGGGGTGTGCTTCAATATCCTTTCTTCTCTAAACTACCTCCTCCTATTGCTTTTTATATATTCCACCCTTTCAAATCAGTAGTTTCAGAATTAACCACAATCCTAAACTTGCCCCTAATATCTTTGAATAAAGAATGATGTCTTTCTCATAGCCATTTGAAAAGGGTTCTTTCCTAATTACTTATTCCAAAGCAGTAATCTTATAAATGATATCTACAGAAGTTCTGACTTTCGGGTAGGCGTGAGGTTACTCCAGAATCATTCAAACTTAAGCACGATATTCTAAACACCATAGATTTGTAAATGTTTATCAGTGATGATGAAAGCCAAATACATCATATGGAGTATTTAACAGTAGCTTGCTTTTTAAAATTAAATTTCCTTTATGAATTCACTTGCAAAATTTAAATGAAATTGCAAAAGTGTTCCATCTACTGTTAAAAACTGAGAGAGTAATGGCAAACAAAAATTTAAAAAAAAAGAACAACTATTGGCATGAGCAGTTTTCTGATTTCTTCTGATTTCTTCAGGGGTAACTTTTCCTTCACTTTTCTTTGTTCTTTGGTATTACATGAGAGTCTGAAAAACCGTAAATGTAAATACTGAGACCTAAAGCCCCTATACCATATGGCTTGCAAACAAATCGGAAGTCTATGGCAGTTTGGTTTAGAAAATATACACATTTTTTAGAACTATGTTTAGTCCTAATGTTTTCTGTCCTTTTACATTGTTAAAAATGTACGTTTTGCATTCCTTTTACATTTTACAATGTAACAAACATTACATTTCTTCTATCTGATACCTAAGTATGATAGCAACACTAAATCACATTTGTGGGAACATTTTACATTGTAACAAATATTACATTTCTTCTATCCGATACCTAAGTATGATAGCAACACTAATACACATTTGTGGGAAGGTTAGACACACTGTTTTTCTGAAAGACAGCGGTATTCTGTCTCTCTTTTGTGCTGATACTCACTGCCTTATGTGTTTAAAAGTTCTCTGGGGTCCTGAAGTGGTGTTTTATACATTTTATAGCCCCCTTAGCACTTCATACAGTGTCTTTCCCATATTTGCCCCGTAACTGTTTCTTAAATGAGTTAGTGTTTTAATGATCTGGTCTGTTTGCCTTCCAAACTATAAAGGACATTTTAATGTACACATATACATGTTGATCTGTGTCCCTGAACATGATAAGAGAAAAAAAATGATCTTGAATAAGTTTAAACAGCTTTTTTAAAAAGAGGCAATTGTGAAAAAAGTTAAAGCCAGAGGAAAATGCTAAACAAAATGTAGCTGAAAACTTCGAGAGGTTTAAGAGATTCAACATAGTAATTTAGAAAGTATAAAATGAAACTAACCCAATTTTCAAGTAAATAAGTGACTTTCTGGAAAATATGATGATAAATGGAAAAGACTAGCTAATTTTTAGAAATCCACCAAAGAATGAAAAGTGTAACAGGTAGACAAAAAACAAGTATTTGTTGTGTATCTCTATCTAGTACATAGCCTTGTAAGATCTGAGAAACCAAGATTTAGATCCACTGATTTAAACTCTTCGCTACATCTCTCAGGATTGATATGACAGCTTTGACTTTTTAAGAATGACTACTTTTAATCCGGTAACAATTGAAGAAAATCTATGCAAAAATTTTACATTTTCTTTTTCCTCCATTTACTGGAGTAAAGATCCCATACATTTTACATATTTTCCTATTAAAAACAAGTTTACCAACCGGAAATTTTGATTTTTCTAGCTTGCCATTACTTTCCTAATGTCATTCAGTCAGTTATCATCAATTGTCTGCAACTGTCTTCACTTCAAACTTGCTGGAGTGGTCAGTCACATCCTGGTGCTGTTTCATAGAAGTGCTTGTTCATGTCACTATATTTAAGACTGTGTCAGTATTTCCATTAAGAAACTTTTTTTTTTCATTCCCTAGGGCTTCTAAATAAGTCATAAAAATTCAAGCCCAGCTCGAAGCTGGCATAAAAGGGCCTTTTTTTCTTCTCTTATGTATAAGGAACATAAGTGCATAACTCCCACTAATTCTAAATTTGGTTAGGCTTGTAAACTCTACACACTGAAGAAGAGACCAAATAAGATCCATTGACACTTCTCCAGTCTGGGACTAAAAAGGATGTCAAAAAGTTTTTACTGTCTGTGAAAATAACAAGACATTCTATTTAATGAATATGGAAGTGGTTTCTTTTCTTTCTTTCTTTTTTGGTTAACTGCAGTTAGTTTTTCCCTTCTGCCTCCCTACTTTGTTTCTAAAATTAAACAGGTATTTTTCTATGTCAAAATGTGTCTTGTTGATGTAACAGAATTTTTACTCAGAATAAATACGTGTTTTCTTCCAGACCAGAATTTTGGTACTTTTAAATTTTGGAAACTCCTGTTCTTGTTTTCTATTAGAAATTATATCATTTATAGTTGTGAGTTTTGAGGAAGCAACAAAGTAACAATTTTGTTCACTCACAAAAGAAATGGTTCTTTTACAAATTTTGAATTTTTCTCTTAGTTTTCAGTTTAGGTCAAGGAAGGCCGTTTAAAATACAATTGCATAATGCCCCTTTTCTCCTTTTCTTCTTTAACAACTTTGTTACCCAATTTCTCTCATTTTCACTGTACTAAAGAAGGAAATAGTCAAGGATATTTTTATAAATCCAAGAGTGAACTTTAATGGCTCCTCTAGTTCAATTCTTGAATTTGCAGGTTAGAAAATTGTTTTAGGCTCTATTCTAGGCATTGAAATTGTTAGTGTTTTTGGATGAGTTGCTTAGTTGTTTGGAGATATGATCCAGATCCTTGGTACAATAAGTCTGATTGCTTTGGGCAATTTCAGGTACTTAATTGACTTTTACTTTTAAATAAAAGTAAATACTTAAGTCATTTTTTGTTGAACTTTTGAGAACTTAGGCAGGGTATATGTTCATTTAAAAAACGTTCTCTATTTTAATGGCTGCAGTGGAAAGATCTTTACATATGTTTATGGACTGCAGGCTGTAATAGGCATCGTTACCTAGGGGTCATCCTTTGGTTACTAAGGGAAATATGAATAGTTTGCAGAAAACGCCTGAAACTTAATACTGCTGGTTTGTGTGTGTGTGTCTGCATGTGTGTGTAGTCATAGTGGTGAAAGAAATTGGATGTAGTTAGGAAAACAAAGTGGCTTTTCAAAATGACCAGTGGTATCTTCCTTCTGCCTTGTGTGGACACTGGAGACCTTGAATCCTTACCTGATAGTGGCCAGAAAAAAACTTGAGTGATAATAACAACCCAAATTGAAAATGGTTTGGGGAAGATAGACTAGTCTCAGGTTTAAGCACAACATTGCTCATCTATTTCCAACAATTTTAGATCTTTCCAGTCTGAAAAGCAAGCTATGAAAATACTCACAGATTTGGGCAACCCTGAAGTGATGGCACTGTGGCCAGGATGCTCTCAAGTGCATGTTGTGTCTCTCTTGCCATCCTGCACTTCAGAGAGGATTAAAAACAGTTTCTTGCCTACCGGCTTCAGTGCTTTAGAGCATCTTTGATACAGTGACCAAGATGAACATCTTTGACAGAAAGAATGTATTCCCTTTTTGGTGCCATTATACACTACACTACACACACACACACACACACAGAGTACACAAAAGCAATTTTGCCTTTGATCAAGTGTCATTAAATAAAAAGAACAAAAAAAAAGTTTTCAGTGGTGATTTTGAGAGAAATATTTTGGTGATATAAAAACAGAAAACAACACAAATGAAAATGAAACCTTTTCAAGTGCTAAAAAGTAGTCAGAGACAATCATTCATGAAGTGAGATTTCCAAGAAACAGTTTGCTTCTTTTAAATTTTCACATAGTTGATTGTGTATTTAAAATTTAGAACTGATAGTCCCTTCGATCAAGCCAGGTTCAGGTTATGGTGGACAAAGCTCTTAGTATGGCAGAGACATTTCAAGTAAGAATGCCCTGTTCTGCCAAGACTGTCATTATGACACTAAAATGTAGCCTTTTGCTAAGGGCCAGAATTCAGTCTCTCCTTCCAGTTTCTACACTGATTTAGACAACAGATGCATAAAAGGCAACGTGGTATTCAGGATCATTTGTCACATGGCTTCAGGGCAAGAGGATGGCTATCTGGCAAGAGGGGGAATTCCTTAAATGTTACTGGGTCTTACATTTCTAAATGTAAAATCCCTGGCCAGAAGTTATTTGGTGCCAAGTGCCTTTGGTGTGATGTCTTCGCCTGAGCACAAAACTAGATGGTTATAATATTGTGGCTGCTTGAGAACCCACATAGCTTTTGCTAGTTTGCAACTGAGGTTGACTGCCATTGTTTTGCATTTTCTTTTATCATTGTCTTGACTTCATTTTATCTCTCTTGGTGTTCCCCCCCACTCCTCAATTCTTTCTGAGCTGCTAAATCTATCCAGTTGGATCAAGGAATTTTTTCACAACCTTGTCAGTAGTGCAGTTGGTCTTGTCTTAGTTTTTATTGTGTCTCCTGGGTTCCTTTACTTTAGACCTTTCCAGAAAAATGGCACCAGTTCAGATTTACTCATAACCCATGGGGCCTCTGGTTTATCTAACCTGTGTTCTTTTTTCCTTCAGGAGGTTTTTTATTTATATTTTTTCTTAAAATGTGCTTTAAAAAGTACAAACATAAATCATCTGGAATAGTAATTTTCAACTATCTTGAAAGGTGTTTGAGGACTATTTCATGGTTACTATGATTGAAGCAGTAAAATTTAGTTTATAGTTACAATAACTTTCCTCTCATTAGGAAAATATAAAAAATCTCAACGTTATGATTTCATGACATATTACCAACCCCTAAATACCATTCCTAATTCCCACCCTCTGACATACACACTCAGTGAAATGCTAATAGGAAGCTCAGAACAAAAAGACAAAGGCAAATGATCTATGTTCTATTTGATCTCATCCTGTCTCTCAGGTACTTTAACTAAAATTATGGTATAAATGAGTAGGGACTCTGGAAACAATACAAGTTTAATCTGTATTTTGACTATAGTTAAATTCCTACTGTTTCATATGTGGTTTGAAAAATGACTTTATTGGGTTCAGATTTTCTCTGTAGTAAGCCTCCATACCTGACCTGAAAATTAGCCACTTGTAGATTAGGCCACAGGAAGTTATAATGTGGAAAGAGCAGAAACCAATTGCCTTTGAAACCAGGAGCTCCATATTCAGCTGAACTGCTAGCAGCTAGGTATGTGTTCCAAGGCAAGTTCTTTTATTAACCAGGGCCTTGGTTTTCCTTCACTTGTAAAATGGGGATGCATAAGTATTTTATACCTTTGAAAATCTGAGATTCTGCGAAAAAGTAGAGGGAGAAAAAGAAGGCTACAGTTGACAAAGTCATAGTTAAGTGCATACCATTTTATCACTACAAATTTGGACTCTGAGCTCAGGAACATTTCAAAGGAGCTTCAGGGAGCTTGGCCACAGGAGCCCCCATGGTAGTAGGAAAGGACCTTGCCCAGGGAGGGTTTTGTACCTTAAGGGTAGGTTAGGATGCCAAGAGTGGAGAGGGCTTATGATTAAATATGTCAGTGTGTTCTTTATGTCTTGTGTCATTTTTAGGTAGACCTATCCCAAAAAAACATAAAAACAAACTTTTATTATTTTAATTGTACATTTATATACTTGTACATTGTACAAGTATATAAAAAGATAAAGATAAATTGTACATTTATCTACCTAAACTTTTTTGTAAATTATATGAAGTAGTGATCTGATTTCTGTTTTTTCCTCAACACCATTTGTCCCAACACAACTTACTGAGTACTTCCACATTTCCTTACATATTTGAAATGCTACCTTTATTATACCTTACCTTCCTTTTAATGTGTCTATTTCTAGACTCTAATGTATTCCACCAAACTTTTAAAATATTTCTACATCAGTAGCACACTGTTTTTGTGACTGGAGCCTTATTGTGCATTTTGACATATGGCAGGGAATGTCTGCTGTCCGTGTTTTCAAAATACTCTCATCAAGGCACTTAAGATTTTCTTTTCCAGTTGAACTTTGGATAAGATTGACAAGTTTCATTTAAAAAATTTCATTGGAAATTCATCTGGGATTGCATTGAATTTATATAGTAATTTGGGGAATATCTCTATCCTTATTATATCATCTTTCCACTCAGTCTTTCCATTTATGCTGATTATTTTTCAGGATATTCAATAAATTTTTATAGTTTTCTTTACATAAGGTTTACATACTTCTCATTAAATTATTAGATGTTTTATTTTTTCATTTTTATTGTTTCCATTGTGGATGAATTCCAATCTATTACATATTATCATATTTATCACTGATATATAATAGGAAATCTGTTGAGGTTTGTGTATTTTTCTTATACCATCTTATATTTTCTTTTACCTGATTGTCAGAGGATGAATAAACATCCAACTTTCAAATAGTAACAGCTTTATGTACTTATTCTGCTCTTTTCTCTCTTGCCCTTATTCCCTTCCTCCAGTTATTACATTCCATTGACCAAATTTTCCAAAACAATGTTGGATAATAGTAGTGATGGCAGGCATCAAAGGGAATTTTTCTTATATTTTACTGTTAAGTATAACGTTTGCAGAAAATTTCTGATGTCATCACTTTGTCAAGGTAAGGGATTCTCTTTCCATTCCTAGATTATTTAATAAGAGATTCTCCCCACTCCCAAAATGTACACATAACTAAATAGGTTATTATAATGATCAGATGCTAATTCCACAATTTTTAATACCATTTGACTGTCCTCTTTTAATCTGTTTGTGTAGAGTAAGTTTCTTAGGGTTTAACCTCCTTGAATTCTTTTTCTTTTTTTTTTTTAGATTTTATTTATTTATTCCTGAGAGACAGAGAGAGGCAGAGACACAGGCAGAGGGAGAAGCAGGCTCCATGCAGGGAGCCCGATGTGGGACTTGAAACTGGGACTCCAGAATCACACCCTAGGCCGATGGCAGCGCTAAACCGCTGAGCCACCAGGGCTGCCCTTATTTAATCATTTTATATCAAAATTCTCAAGTGAGCTTTATCTATAATTTTCTTTTGTTCTAACACTCTCCTTGCACAATTTTGATATTAGAGGTATACCAGGCTTGTGGAATGAGCTAGAAAATACTTCATCTTTTCCTACTCTGGAAAAGTTTAAACAACGTAAGGATTAGTTTTTCTGTATATCTTGAGGATTGGAAAGAGTTCATCTATGAAATCATCTTGGCCTGGGATCCCTTGGTTCTCTACTTTCTCTCACATGCTCTTCATCTTTCCCTCCATATCATGAACAATTATCTCTGCTTTATCTTCCAGATCACTCATTTGGTCATCAGCTTTGCCCCATCCATTCTATTGGTCAGCCTTTCTACTTCTTTTAATTTTGGTGTCTTGTTTTTTATTTTCTAAGAACATCATTTTTTTTCTTATCACTCCTTTTTCATAGCAGTCATAACCCCTGTAGAGATCAGAAGTTATCTGAATCTCTACTCTGCATCTCTTAATGGCCTTTATGCCTTTGCTAGGAGTCATCTTTGCTAGGTCCCCTAACTTGTTTAAAGAACATTTGTAGAAACTGTGTCCTGGATTCAGGTAATCTAGAGGTGCTCTACAGACTCAGCAAGGAAAAGCATGGGCTAGCTCTTCTGATGTCTGTTCTATAACTGGTAACCTTCATGATTCTTCCCATGGCCCACTTTGTTCTCTATAAATTCCTGGCTTGTAGTGTCTTCTGTGCCCTGTTGGGAAAAGCAGCTCACACTCTACCACACTCTGCCACTTGTTTTGAGTTGTAGTTCTCTGTGTAGATTTCCTCATCAATTTAGTCTGCATTTCATCTTTTGTGAATTTCTCAATTTTTCTGATTTGATGGTGGTGCCATTTATTGTTTTCAAGCATTGCTAGGCACTTGTTTTTAAATTTACATCCCATAATTTTAATGGGATTTTGAGAGACATAAGTAAAGCTTCTTCAGTGCACCATCTTAAAGGGAACTCTGTAATATAGACTGTTGTCAGTAAATGTTTTTCTCAAAGATGTTTGTTGCTGATAGTTTTTAGTGGGAATTTACACACATTCAGAATTATGTATAGATTTTGAATATCAAAGGAATAATAAATAAAGAGTAATTTCATACAGAATGGAACATGGGAACTCCTGGAAAAATCTTGCTGGGTTTCATGTACATAAACATGACACATTATGATGATAAGACTTTCCAAACTTCAGTGCTTGAAATAAAAAGGTAAATATAATTTAAATAAAAAATACTTGTAATTATGACATGATATTGTAGTAGTTGGTAGTCATAGACCTAATAAATGCTACACTTTTGAAATGTGATTTTTTTTGAAATGTGATAGTATCCATTTCAAATCTGAATGGATACTATTTTACCCTCTAGTTGAGCATGTGGCAGGACTTGCTAGAACTAACTTTTCTTTTCACCCTTCCAGTGGAAAACCTAAGTTCTTTGTGAGTGAGTACTGTTGGGAATTTTTAAGTAAAAAAAAGTGGCTAAGAATTCCATTCCTTTTCCCCAATCATTCCGTCAAGCAAATCGATTAATGGAGCATTGAATAATCATATACTTCAGATTGTTAGGTTTTTTTTTTTTACTCTTTTGTACTTGGATTACTTAATAATTTTTAGCTATTGCTATAAATATAGCTGATTAAAGTTATATATCAAAGTAAAGAGATGCCATGGGAGAGAAACTGTTATCATATTTCAAAAATATCATATTAAAGAGCTGCATATTAAAATTTACATATTTGATTTATTTTGAAAATGTCAGAATATCTTGACTTTCTCTAATTTCTTTCTTTTCCTTTCTTCCTTCCTTCCCTACCTTCCCCTCCTCCTTCAATCCCCTTCTCCAGTCTCTCTCTCTCTCTCTTTTTATTAAAGAGTAAAATGCATGATCTTTATTTAGGGCTCTGCTATCCAGATTCTTCCTCAGTTTGTTCGACTGTGGCTAAGCTGACTGAATATTTCACCACATTCTCATGTCTCTGGGCAGTGGTAGACTGACCACAGAATACTTTTCTATGAGTTTTCTTTCTTCCCTCAGGGATATTCTTGATTGTCCAGCTGTCAACATGTGGAGACTGTGCTATTTATACAGTAATTAATTTAAAATAGGCCACTGTTCCTAATGTCTTTCCTAGAGTAGCACCCTCTTTTATTTGGACCTAACATTTCCAGAGTCTTTTGCTTGTGATGACTTTATTGTCATGATGTTAGGCAATATCTGCTCTATGGGGTGGGTCTTTCTCTGGATTATATAGCAAATGCTTTGGTATATCCTTTGAAGCACTAGAATCATTTCGATGAGGTCAAGGGCTTTACATATTATCACTGGTTGATATGCTGTTGGGCAAAAAGAATAAACAGTAAATATCAGAGCTAATTTTTAGCCGGACATTGCAGCAAATCCCTTCACAAGGGTTTTTTTTTTTTTTTTTTTCCTGGAATATAGGGATTTGAAGGGCTTTCTTTTCCAACAAACCTGCATACCCTCTGTGGGAGATGCTAATGGGCAGCAATATATCCAAGCACTTATTCTAAGAAAATATTAAATGAAGGCTTTGAAATGAAGAAGAAGAAAGAAATGCTGGAAAGCCAGCTTGAGATCATGGAACATACATTGCTAGGAACAGACAGCTCATATGCCACAGACAGAAAAGGAGTATTTTTTAATACTTAACCATGACGGATTTGAAAGGGACAACTGTGGTTATAAAGTGCAGAATAGTTGTTACTCCTATGTATTGGCTTTATATCGGTACATAACAAATTACCACCAACAGCAACTTAATACCATTTATTACCTCTGAGTTTTATAAGCCAGAAGTCTGGCATTCATGACTGGATTCTCTACTCATAGTCTCACTACGTTGACATCAAGGTGTCAGTCACACTGGGCTCTTATCTGGGGGCGCTGGGAAAGATCACACTCATAAGTTTGTCTAAACTATTGGCATAAATAATTTCCTTGTGATTGTAAGACTGAGGACCCCACTTCTTTGCCTCTCAGCTTACCAAAGTTGCCTGATCCCCTCACTGGTTCTCCGCATTTTCAAACCAGCAACAGCACATTGCTCCCCTCTGACACTTAATCTTTCTGTCCTGTATCCCCACAGAATAAAGCTCTGAGTATAAGGGCATGTGTGATTAAATTGCACCCACTCAGATAATCCAGAATAATCTCCACAGTTTAGGGTCAGCTAATTGGTAATCTTAATTACCTCTGCAGTGCCACTTTTAATATGGAACATAACAGATTCACAGATGTGACACTGGGGAAAAAGTCACAGGGGCAAAATATTGCCTATCCCAGAAGAGATCACTTAGAGGGATTTAAGTAAGGTTTTGCCCATTCGATCTCAAAAGTTTAGACAATAAGCATTATAATTAGTGTGATCTTTTAATTATAAAGTATGAAAAGTATACTGCTTTGCTATGGATAGGTTTTGTGAAATCAAATCTTGTCTAAATAAATTAGTTGACATTTACATAATTAGTTACATATGAGTACAAAAATTGCACATTATGTATTCTCTTTATATATTTGATTAGTCTTGCTTTCCTTAATGATACATATATTTATCATAATAATATCATAATGTTAGCTCATAACATGAGGCTGTTTCTTAAAGATTTTATTTATTTATTTTGAGAGAGAAAGAGAGAAAGAGTGTGAGTAAGGGGAGGGCAGAAGGGGAGAGAGAGAGGAGGAGAATCCCATACAGACTCTACTCTGAGTGTGGAACCCAATGTAGGGCTCAGTCTCACAACCCTAAGATCATGACCTGAGCCAAAACCAAAAGTCAGACATTCAACCAACTGACCACAGCCATCCAGCTGCCCTGAAGCTGGCATTTTAACAAACATGCAACCATCAGACAACTGACAATGTATTTCTTTTTTTTTTTAATTTTTATTTATTTATGATAGTCACAGAGAGAGAAAGAGAGAGAGGCAGAGACATAGGCAGAGGGAGAAGCAGGCTCCATGCACCGGGAGCCCGATGTGGGATTCGATCCCAGGTCTCCAGGCTCGCACCCTGGGCCAAAGGCAGGCGCCAAGCCGCTGCGCCACCCAGGGATCCCTGACAATGTATTTCTAAGGTAGATTCCTAAATGGTTCCCAGTGTGATGGTGAACATCTACTGCACATGGTAACAACAGTTGCCATTTATTGAGTGCTTACTATGTGCCTTGCACTGTGCTTTACCCTCATGTGCTATTTTATTTAACCCCACAATAACTCTGTGATATATGTCTTACTATCCTTACTTTGACGATGAAAGAACAGTTATATAAAATTTGTCCACATAAGCTGTGATGTTGCAGAGCTAGAATTCAAGCTCAGATCTGTTTGACTCTAAAGCCTTGCTCTGGACCCCCTTTTTTTTTTACTTTTCCCCAAACCTAGGGAAAGTTACACAGATGGTAATATCTTGAGAGATCCCCCCACCTCATTTTCCAAGATTTATTCTACCTCCTGGCTCCTAAGGAGCCTATGTCCTTGCTCTGTGCTCAGCCTCCCACCAATCATAGTAGGTACTCTGTCTACCCCTTCTGTCTTCTATAGTAAATGAATCGCCATTAAAAATTGCAGGACTTTATTTTAGGACAGCTGATGTCTGTGAGGTGATGGAAAACAGCATGGTCAAAATAGTTTAGGCATAATAATGACAATAATAGTAGCTGGTAATTATTGAGCACTGTTTACCAAGTGCCAGTCATTTTCTTACTTAATCTTCATAACGACCCTGTGAGGTAAGTACCACCTATCATCCCCATTTCCCACACAGTATTTTGAAAGCAGAACGTGCAGGTCTCTAAATGATTGAATGTGTGAGAGAGTATCAAAGGAGCCCCCTTCACTCCTCTGGGCCATCCTAATCATTTCTCCATTCCAGAAGATTATTATCAGCCTTGTCACTCCTTCATCTTTGATTACAACCTTCAGTCCAGAATTTATTTCATCACTTCCTTTGTAGTAATGCAAGTTTTTTCAGAGTCCCAGTATGAATGAGTATTTAAGGCTGGAGATGATGCCATTAGGACAAATTAGGACAGAGCTTTCTCTGTAGGACAGGCAATGGCACACAGGCCATAGACTTCCAGGAGGAAGTACAGAGCATCTCTGTAGAAAGGAGAAGGGATCCAGGGACATAACAATGGCCATAGGGAAGCAAACATCTGCCCAAAGCAATTTTCCTGAGAGCTGTGGAGCCCAAGCTGTGGAGAAAGTAGATAAAGCAATCATATAGAACAAGGGTGATGGGGCCCTTTATTAGGGGGAGCTTTTCCCTTGGAGGGGGCAGCAAATCTGTTGAGAAAAGAAGTCAGATTCTTTCCTGTAGCATCCTGAGTGGCCCCAGAGCACTGAGGGCAGGAGAGGAGCTGGCACTTGTCTAGAGTCTGGGGTCTAAGGCTTCACTTACAGCCTCTGCTGGTAAATTTGACTTCAGGCTTCTACTTCAAGCCACTCTATAGAAATCCACAGAAAATACAGCTGTGCCTTGAATTGCAGAATAGATACATTCCACAAACATTAGATTTAAATTGAATCAAATTTTAAAGACAGTGTAGAGACTTGATGATTTCAAATATTCCTGCATTGAATCCTTTGGTTATATGAAGGATATAACTCAACTTCTATGTTTCCTAAGTTTATATTCTAAGATATTAGGTTTTTCTTACATTTGAGGTTAAACAACAATATCAACTGCCTTTTATTAGTCCTGTCATTGTGTCAGCAGTAATGCCTATTAAAGTATTGCATCCTGATTGTAAAATGTAACTGAAATTACTGGAAAATATCATACTGAGTAGATGAACTGTGACTATCATAGTTTTAAAGCCACAAAAATGTTGTCTTTATGTGTGAGTGTATGCTCTCAGTTTTTGATCTTCCTATATTAATGAAGATTGTTACTTTAGGGGAAGAATTTTTTTTTTATTTTGAATGCTCTCTCCAAAAGTTGGACACAATAGCATTCCTTTAAAAAAAAAACCCTCATTTTTAATCTATAATTAAAGCCAAAGTTTTCTTTTAATTTTGAAAGCTTGTCCTTGAACTAAAATAACATGGAAAATTTTAAAACATGGCTCCAAGCTGCTGTAGATACATTTTATTTAAACCACAGAGACTGCAGTTGGATTTCTCAGTGCCAGACAGACTACAAATTGTAACTGTACCAGAAGCAACTCTGAATTTCTGGATGTTGTAGTACCAGCAAGGCTAGTTGTTTTTTTGGAGCTGTACTCATGAATGACTTAATCCCTATGTTAAGATCAAATGTCATGTCCATTGCCATGTGTAGAAGCAGCAAGCAAAGCCTCTTTTCCCTTTGCATAAGTATGATGTGCTTGCCTGTAGAGGAACAAGGCAGTAGGTAGGAAAAGTCACAAAATAGAAGTTGTAAAGTGAGGCTAGAACACAGTGAGACTCCGAAAGTTGGATGAACGATAAAAATATCCTTTAAAGCAGAATGCCATTGTTTATTATGGCAAGAAAAGGGTATAATATCCATGATTGAATTGTAAAAATATTTTTACTAAAGTCATTTTTTGTACTTACTATTCTGGTATTAGGTTAGCAAATCTAATGCCAGATTAGATCTATTAATACATTGTGTTGCTCTATGTACTTTAGAAAGTACATGAACATCTGTTATTTTATTTGATCGTCATTATAACTCTATGACGTAAAAATAAGGATAATTATCCCTGCTTTCTTGCAGGGTGGGAAGGAGTGACCCACTGGTGCACAGCTACTTAATGACAGAGCCAGAAAGAGAAGTTGAGTCTCTCAGCTCCTCGTTCAGGCTTTTTCCACTTGATTTTACGGTGTTTTCCATTCTAGTTAAGTATATTCAAAATAAAAAAAAAATCATTCATGGAGTAGAAGTCTCCCAAACAGTGACTCTTAGTTTATTTAGAGCTGTTCCTCCTTTTGTATATGGGCTGCTTTGAAAACTGGATAGAAAGCTTTGGATCCTTGTCCAGAGGAATGTGCATCCATTCTCCTTACCTGACACTTCAGTGTAACCCAGATGGTAGAAGGAGTATCTTTGATTCCTTAAATCTAAATAGGATTCTCTTGGACACTTTATTCATGCTGTGGAATGTCGGGCCCTTCTGAGGAATTTATTTATTTATTTATTTATTTATTTATTTATTTATTTATTTAGATTTTATTTATTTATTCAAGAGAGGCACAGAGGCAGAGACATAGGCAGAAGGAAAAGCAGGTTCCCTGCGGATAGCCCGATGTGGGACTCAATCCCAGACCCTGGGATCATGCCCCGAGCCAAAGGTAGGCGCTCAAGCACTGAGCCACCCAGGTGCCCTTCCTTCTGAGGATTTCTGACTATGCCTGAGGGTTCTGTCTTCAAAGCATATGTCACTATGTACTTTCCATGCTACATTCAACCTTTGGGTTGCACTGCCATCTCACATATGTTGTCCCTGTTCTGCATCACAAAGATTCAGATATGAAATGTACTTTATTCCTCAAATGCCAGCATGTCCTTCCACTCAGAAGATGCAGAAATGTAGTAGACTATGGAAAATTTGGAGAGAACGGAGGAGAGCCTTATATTATAGCAGTTCACATAGTTTCATGTGCAGCACTATTTTTCCCTGTTCTTAAGTGTCCTTTAGACATTCCACATGGGACTCTTCCTGCTATGCTTGATGTGGTCCCCCAGCCTCACAGCATCTCACTAGTTCAAGTTTCTGCCTTCCACCCTCTCCTATTCACCCGCTAGTTTCCTAATTGTCTCGAAATCTCCAAGTTCTTTTCACTCAGTGTAGTAGAATCCAGCTTTCTCCAGCATCAGCTTGCAAACTCTGTTCCAGGCCTACCTTTGCATACTTAACCTGCCCCCCAAGATGCTAAACAAACCTAAGGGGCCTCATGGTTTATTACTTTCACTTTCTTTATAAGGTATTTGTGATGTTAAATGGGAACTTATTTTCTTTAGTTATACGTGTTTATAATTTTAAAGATTTCAAGGATTCCCTAAAACCCAACCATCATTCCACCTAGGTTTGGAACCCCATTTGGAGATAGTTCTGGAGTTTCTAGTGTTCTTGGGACTATGAGTTTAGGACTTATTTGGGGTTCCTCTTTGAAGCAGAGTTGATGGTTAGGCAGGGTGCTCTCATAACCTCTGCAGAGTTGAATCCAGGTCAGGACAGTTAGTGTAGAGGTCATCTCTGGGCTCAGAAGCCCATACTAATGGACTTGTCCATTCCATCTTCCTGGCCAGTTTGGAAACTGAGGGTGGCTTTGAAGCTTCTGGGAAAAAAGAAAACAAATCCACCAGAAAATACTTTGTTTTATGTTCGTGCTCTATTAAGAAAATGATACATGCATTATCAGGAAAAGTGAATAACATGATAGAGGAATAGAAATTGGTATTAAAAAGTGGATAGTGATTTTAGGAAAGGAGTCAATTAGATAATTAGATCATTTCTTCCATTTGTTTTAAATTTGAAACTATGTTATTCTAAGAGACACATTCTTTTTTCCCCATGATGGTCCTCTCCTTGGTGATGGTCTGTGATTTCAAAGCACTGCTGCTTTCATTCTATTTCCATTTTTAGGGTATTCTAGCATGAATACTTTTGTTCTTACATGTGATTGTGCAGGACAAAAAGATTTTTATCTTATTTCAAAGCAGTGATATTATTGGGCTATAGTTTATCATATTTCTGAGAGAAGCTTCCCATCTAGTCCCATGATATGACTTAGAAATATCACCAGTAAACACATATGTTGAGAAACTGGCAGAGGTATGGAGTTAGGGATAAGCCAGAAATGTCATTATAACCCCTAGAGTTCTGAGGTTGTGTTGAAGAGGTAGACATCTTCAAAGTGGAAGTTAGGCCCTGACCATGCTTTCTTCTAGCACTGGAGTACCTTCTGTGATCCCCAATCCTTGGCTTACTCTCTGATTTATTAACGAGAGAAAAGCTGGGAGGATGTTAAATCAAAGGAGCAACATTGGGATCTCTGGGTGGCTCAGCGATTTAGCTCCTGCCTTTGGCCCAGGGCATGGTCCTGGAGTTCCAGGATGGAGTCCCGCATCAGGCTCCCTACATGGGGCCTGCTTCTCCTCTGCCTGTGTCTCTACCTCTATCTCTCTCTGTGTGTGTCTCTCATGAATAAATAAATAAGATCTTAAAAAAAAACAAAGGAGCAACATTAGACACATTTTACCTTCTTTAGCCAGCTCATCACAATTAGACACTTCTCTTCAAGTGCTTTCTGCCACCATTGAAAGACTCAGCCAGAATCAAAAATCATTTCATTCACCTCTATCTTAACCACTGGTCATTTAAACTTGGGTACTTGAGGTAAATTATATATAAATTTCTTTCCTGGGATGGAAGGGCTGTTTTAATACTTGACTATAGGTCGGATAGCTCTATCTTGATAAAGAGCTAGAGAATCTGATTTTGAGAGAGAATCATCTAGAAAAATAGAAAGTATAGTGGTGATTATAAGAAATAATGATGTCAGAAATTGAAAGACCGAATAAATGTGTAATAGGAAAGAAAAACTAGAAGAGAAACATCCAAAAAATATTTCATAGTGATGTGGGAAAAGAACATTTGAAAAGTTCATTGGACTGAGAAAGGAGAGAGCTAAGAAGACAAGAAAATCATAATAGGATAAGGGAATGACTCTTATTTCCAGATCAGGGTCTGTATGCTAAAGGACCAGAGAATTTTTAAATACCAGGAATTACTGACAAATTAGGCCTGAAGAGACTCTTGAAGGAATTTGTGGATTCCATGTTGAGTAGTGTGGGGTGAGTCTTTAAACTGGTATTCTTTACTTATTGAGTACTGTGGGGCTTATGTATAAGCCTGTTATAAGCCTCGTTCAGTCTTCTCCCACTATCCCATAAAAAAGATTAAAAAGTACTCTTAAGGGGGAAAGAGTGTGCATGAAGTCAGCAACAGCAAGGAATCTTTTCTCCTTGTGCTAATACAGAAACTGAAGATGATGTGGTAAAAGGAAATGGTCATCATGACCAATTAGTAGTGAATAAGAGGTTTCTTTAACCAGGGATCAAGAATGGAAAGCAAAATACATGCTACAGTCAAGCCCTGTCTTATCTTCAACTTTTTCATTGTAGGATAACTCTAGAAATCTCTGCTTTCACAGGAATGCTGTGGGAAACTATGGACATTTTCAGTATTTCAGAGATTCCTCAGGATTCATTATCTCACTATGAGAATTAAGAGATGGGTCATAGAGTGGTTCATGTGTGCATTTTATCTAGAGTCACTTAGAACTGTGCAGTCCAATATATTAGCCTCTAGTCTCATGAGGCCACTGAACACTTAAAATATGACTAGTCTAAACTGAGATATGTTTAAATATGTGGAGGAAAACAACACAGAAAATATATCATCAATTTTTATATTGATTAGATGTTAAAATGGTAATATTTTGGACCATATTGAGATAAGAAAATATTTTATTACAATAATTCATTTTGGGGGCACCTGGGTGGCTCAGTCTGTTAAGCATCCGACTCTTGATTTCAGCTCAGGTCATGATCTCAGGGTCATGAGGTCAAGCCTCCTGTAAGACTCCACTCTGGGTGTGGAGTCTGCTTGGGAGTCTCTCTCTCTCCTGCCCTTCCCCCGCCCCATCCCCCTCTTGTGTACACACTCTCTCTAAAACATAATGTGTGTGTGTATATGTACAACAGGAGTCACTATGTTCATCTCACTATGCTCACCAAAAAAAAAAAACAAACAAACAAAAGAAGACAATTTTTTATAGATTGTAAGTTTCCATTTAGAAAAGCAGAGTTAGTTTCTTTTAAAGATAAATTTCTCTTGAAATTTCAAGTGAATTAACTAGAAGAACATTTTAGAGTAGGGTGAGAAGAAAGTTGTTTTATTTTTCATTGTCCTTGAAATTCAAAACTTAGTTTCACAGAAGTAACCCCTGTTTAATGCCAATGGATGCCAACTACTGTAGCAAGTTGTTAGAGAGGGCAGAGAACAGTGGTGCAGAAGCAGAGAAGATAAGCCTCAAAATGGTTGAATTTGTATGTTCCTTTTACTTCTTTTCATGCACACTTGGTTCACATGTGTTCATATTGCCTCTCAGTCCCCCAGGATTAAGTCTTTGGTCATAGCATCACAGCATCATAGGCCTGCTTTCTTTAAGAAATACCTCACATCTACTACTTATTCCTTGGTTACCTCTCCAAGGGCTAACTTCCAAACAGTAGCACAATGGCTAGGACCCATGGAAATACTTCTATCTTACTTCTTTTAAAATCAAAAGAAAAATGAACATAATAGTAATGAATACATAACAAATGTGAATTATATACATCTACCTATTGATGTAATCATAAAATACAATTTTAACCTTTTTTTATATAGGAAAGAGTATGCAAAGACAGAAGGCCCTAGAGCATACAAAAATCATAATGCAGCCCCGAGCCTGCTGCTTAACTCCCTTGGGTCCTTCTTTCTGCTTTCCAACAAGACTACTATTTTGTAATCTAACAGTCTAGCATCCTAATAGCATAATATGTTCTAACGTGATAAATTACTCTCTTCATCAGTTAGTGAGTCTGTTAGCAAATAATCCTTGAGATCTTTTCTGCTATGTATTAAAGCTAAAACAATGAGCATGACAGACAGCATATTGTGGGAGATAAGCATTGAACGAAGCAGTATGCCAAATACTACAAAGAAATACAGGATACTATAAATATGTAACAGAGGAATGTCATCTAAGTACATTATTTAAATATTTAACTTTTAATATACCCTTACAGAGAATCCTTAATATTTATAAGCAAATATGAATATAAAGTATTATTTCCCTTATTTTATATAAAAGACTATTCAACTCCACAAAAAACAACTCAATTAAAAAATGGGCTAAGGAGTTAAATAGACATTTCTCCATAGAAGATACACAAATGGCCAATAAACACATGAAAAGACACTCAACATTACTAGTCACTAGAGAAATGCAAGTCAAAACCATAATGAGATACTGCTTCACACCCATTGGATGGCTACTATTTAAAAAAAAAAAAGATAAATAAATAAATAAATAAATAAATAAATAAATAAGACAAAACAGAAATCAAGTGTTGGGAAGGATGTGGAAAAATTGGAACCCTTGTGCACTGCTGGTAGGAATATAAAATAAGTGCAGCCTCTATAGAAAACAGTATGCTAGTTCCTCAGAAAAGCAGAAATAGAATTACCATATGATCCAGCAATTTTACTCCTGGATATATATATGCAAAAGAACTGAAAACAGGGACTCAAGCAGATGTTTGTAACACCCACATTCATAGAAGTGTTGTTCATAATAGCCAAAAGGTGAAAACAGCTCAAGTGTCTGCTGACAGATGAATGCATAAAGAAAATGTGGCATATACATAAAATGGAAGAGTATTCAGCCTTAAGAAGGAAGGAAATTCTGACACACACTACAAAATGAATGAACCTTAAAGACATTTTTTTAAGTGAAATAAGACAGTCACAAAATTTCATTCTCCCTGTGTGTATATATATTCATACTCTTTTTGCTATGGGACTCTCTTGTGGATAATGTTTTATTAATTTGAAGAACACTTTATGGAGTAGGGAGATACTTGTGAGTAATAAATATTTTGTCTCTATTAATTACATATGTTTATTTTCATTTTGATTTTTTCCTCATGTAGTCTTTAAAAAACTGTAATTATATTTAATAATCTGTCTCTGTATGGCTTCTAGATTTTAAGTGATAGAACTTCCTCCCTTCACAGCTTTAAAGGGGGTGTCACGAGTTTTCTTCCAATATTTCTATGGGTCTCAATTTTTACCTTAAATCTTTTAGGAATGCATCTTAATTTGACATATGGTATCATACAATGTGAAAAACTACTCAATTTTTTTCCCATACAGCTACTTAGTTATCCTAATACCACTTATTGATCCATTTGTCTTTTTCCTTCTTCCCTGATGGGAATACCACATTTTATTTTTATTTTTTTTTTAAAGATTCTCTTTATTTATTCGAGAGAGAGAGAGAGAGAGAGAGAAAAGCAGGCTCCATGCAGGTTGCCTGACGTGGGACTCAATCCCGGGACTCCAGGATCACACCCTGGGCCAAAGGCAGGCTCTAAATCGCTGAGCCACCCAGGGATCCCCAGGAATACCACATTTTAAACTGAGCCTATCTTATCTCTCTATTCTCCTCTACTGACTTCTTTTTTTTTTACTCTTTTACTAGAAAGTCCCACACTGTTTTAATTAGTGAGCCTTTAGAATACGTTTAATATATGGCTGTGTTTATTCTCATTTCTCCTTTTTCAGTTTTTCTAGCTATTGTTGCTTGTTTTTCCATATTAATTTTAGGATCAACCTGTCTACTAAAAAGAACTATTTTGTTAGTTTTATTGGAATTGTGTTATATTTCCAAATTAATTACAGAAAATCGATATTTTTAGGATGTAGAATCATCTTATCCAAAAACTTGATATGTCTGTCCATAGCTTCTTTTGCTGCCATTAGGAGGGTTCTAAAATGTTCTAAATAAGTCTTGCATATTTCTTGTTAAATTTGTTCATAGGCATTTTATCTTTTTGCTGCTTTGTTGTTGTAAGTAGAGTCCTTTCTTCCATCACATGTTTCTAACTGGTTGTTGCTTTTTATATGAGAATGCCATTGATTTGCATATGTTGTTATACTCTGCTACCGCAATAAATTTGTTTATTATTTTTGTAGGCCTTTTAGTAGACTTTCTTATGTTTTCTAGCAATACAGTTATATTACATGCAAACAGTGATGGTTTTACCTCCTGCTGAAATTTTTGCCATGAGTTCTTTCCCTGGCTTATTGCATTGACTTGTACCTCTACATACAGTGTTAAATAATAGTGATGATGATACACCTTGGCAAGACTTCTAGCTTTTTCCCAGTATGCACAATGCTGGCGTTTGGTTTTCAATCTGCGCCTTCTAGTTATGGCCTTAGACTTTGAAGATCTGGGTTCAGATATTTTTTCTCTACCATTAACTGAAAAACATTAGATAAATCATTTAACTTCTCTGATTTATTTCCATATCTTTAAATGAGGGAGAGAAAATGTCCTACCTCCCAGAGCTGTTGCTAATGGTTGTGAAAGCACTTGACAAGCTGTGCTATATGAATGTCCTTTGTTCATTCTGTTTCCTCCCATACAGAAGGCTTCCCTACACAACTCTTTTCGGAATTGTAAAACTAGATTTCCCTTTGTGGCTCCAAGCCTTTTTGGTAATTCCATTCACAACACAGTTTCTACATATATTCCAAAGTTGGAAAGAAAAAGTGCTTTTTGAACGATGAGCAAATTCCTTTGCTGACATTTAACCAAAATGTATTCCAAACCTGAAGCTTTTTGGAAGGCTAAGAAAATGTTGGTCACCTTCTTGTAAAAAAGTGAAATAAAAAATGTTTATGTACCTCAGCACTTCCTGGCTGAGCTAGAAGTGAGTGCACTGAGGTGATGTTATTTTGTGGTGTTTCAGTTCTGGGAAAAATGAAACCAGAAAATATAGGAAATTTTTCAAGATTTTTGGTTGTGAAAGCTTTCCTTTTTTTTTTTTTCTTCCAACTTTGGTTAACATTGAGAGAGCCATATAAGTTTGATTCAACTACATATCTTCTGCAAACTAATTCCCGTCAAGTGATCTGCTAACTAACATTTTCTTCTGTGTTAAATTCGGTGTTTTAGAGAGCAAACTGCATGTGTGGAGATACTGATGTCTGCCATTCTTTTCTTAGACATAATATTGCTGCCTGATAGCCCTGACTGAATGTCAGATAATTTGCACATATAGGACTTACAAATTCCTTTTTTAAAATGAAAAGGAATTCGTGCTAGTTTTTGTGCAGCGTTATGTCTTGGTCCAATCTAATACTTGCAAATTTACTTTTCCTTAATAAGAAATCCCCCAGCAAGTGGCTGCATAACTTAAAGGGTTTTCATTACTTTAATATATCAACTGGCCCCACAGCTCCCATGCTCGGAAAGTAAACTGTGGTCATTTGTACATCCCCCATGTTTTCTAACATCATTTACCTTCCTCTTTGAGGCAGCTATCATAGGACCTAGGTATCAAGCTGTGAAAGTAATTTCTTTCTCTCTAGAGCAGCAGCCTTCCTCACTGGGCTTGCTGTTCCATCAGTGGCTTGGTCATGTGGCTGGGCTTCAGAAGAGAATTTCATACTCCCTCATTTTCCTGGATTCAGTTCTCTGACTACACGTCGAATCTGGGGAATCTGCCCTTTCTAGAATGATTGTGGATGCAGTTTTGCATTGAAAGCTGATGAGGCCTGGAACGCCTGGGTGGCTCAGCAGTTGAACATCTGCTTTCGGCTCAGGTTGTGATCCTGGAGTCCTGGGATCAAGTCCTGCAGCGGGCTGCCTGCATGGAGCCTGCTTCTCCCTCTGCCTATGTCTTTGCCTCTCTCTCTCTCTGTGTCTTTCTTGAATAATTAAGTAAAATCTTAAAAAAAATAAAGCTGATGAGGCCTACATATATGCTCTTGTAGAGACTGGTGTGAGCAGGACACTAGTCTCCAGCACATGTTATGGATTTGTTTCCTAACCTTAAAGGCATACACATTTGAAAACATATGCATATATGAATGTGTGTGTGTGTGTGTGTATTCCTAAAATCATTGTTTGTGAATCCCAAAGTCAGTAAGAAAACAGTGGGGGAATGTGGCATAAGGTACATAGATCTATTCAGTTCTTTAGAGGGAAAGGCTTTTGGAAATCTTTGCTTATTAAATGTAAGTGGCAGTTGCTAGAAGAGTAGCAGTGCCATCCTTTACCTTATTTCACTTTACAGAGTGTGTATCAAAGCAAATTCAGTAAATTAGAATAAAGGTCAAACTAGAAAGTATTAAATGAATCAGTCAAAACTAACCTTTTTACAGATGTGTCCTGAACTGGTAAAGGGAGCTGGCACAGCTGAATATTCATGGCTCCCTTGACAGACCACATTCTAAATGAAGGGCTATATTCCTAAGTTAATTCAATAATAAAACAAGACTCAGGGTTGAAAATATATTCATTTCTGTGGAGGAAAACTCTTCATAATTATGTAAATTAAACTAGGTAACCCAGAAAGTGACAGCACGTGTTCCATTTATCATTTTTCTCATTAGATAATTTTCAGAAGACAGAACCATCTCCCTCTCGTTCACTACTGTATTACCAGCTGTTAGCAAAATACAGTAAAGATCTGTTGATTGATTGGTTTATTGATTGATAGCTGGGGAATATAATAAGTACTTCCACCTTTGAAACAATCTTAGTTTGGAGAGGAATGTCTGTGTATCTTTTATTATGTAAATACAACAGCAAGCAAAGTAAATATGATGGGTCAGAATCAATTCTTAGGTAATCAGGAACAGACTGTATGCTGTGGAAATGGTTTACATTACTCCAAAAGCAAAATTTTGCATTTACTGTAAGATATGGTGGTAAAACATTGAGCTTTTGCTTTCTACCAATAGTGTAAACATTACTCCAAGATGCAGTCTCTGGAAATAATTTAGTTAACTCTTATTTTTATATGCATGTTCTGTTCTGGAGACTTGTTGCAAAAAATGATGGAAAGTTATTTTCTTTAAGTGACAGTTTGTTTACAGAAATTCCTTGAAATCTTGATGGTTATTGAAAAGACTGAAATAAATGTTGCCTCAAACTGCCTGTTGCAGAGCTACCCCACACCTTCCAAACCAGTACCATACTTTGTTAGTAAATCACCTAAAATCCATAAAGGTCATGGAGACTGCTCCCTTTGTAAAATGAAATATTTATGCTTCATTCCCAAAAACATATTGTGGATCATTTTGGTGTTTTAAGTTGAAGGTACATAGTAAATTATTCCAAAATTATGGAGGCCAAATGTCATTCTCTCCAAAAGTTTGTGTAATACCTATTTATCTGTGGGCAGATGACTGCACAGCATAATCAGAGGCAGACTTTGTCATGTTAAGTCTAAGTAAACACAGCTGAACATAAGCAAGTTGGACTACAAGGTTTTTTTGAGCTTTGCCAACAGCATATGACCTTGGAGAATGCTGCCCTTTTTTTTTTTTACTACAATCTGCTTTCAATGGAAAAAAAAAAAAGAATTCTTTTTGTTTTGAATTAACAGGTGATGATTAGAAGCTTGTTATGTTCTAATTTTTAGATGCAAGACAAATGAACATCATGCACGCACCCAACAAAAAGTCACCTTCCTGAGGGAGTTTATTCCCCATTAGGGAGCTGAATATAAACTGAGGGTGAAAGCCAATTAAAAGGTGCTCCTTTCTACAGAAAACCTTTTTGTGTTTATTTGTATTTTGTTCTTTGTCTTTGTGCCATTTCAACAGATTAAAATTGTGGTTCCAGATGCCAATAGAAAATGAACTTTATTGATTTATCCATTCTTTAAGAAACATCTGTCCTAAATAGCAAAGAAACTTTGTGTTGTCATTAACTTTCAGTTTTCAATAGAAACTCTCATTAACTGGTCAAGGCTTTCCTCAAGTCCCTTTTTTCCTTTTTTTAAATGCAAGTTTCTTCTCATACCTTCTTCTTTTAGCCGAGTAAGGAGCCCAGTATTACATTTTTTTAAGGGCACTTTGTGGCTAAAATAAGTTCCTATTAAATATTTCATGTCAAAAAGTGGACTTTAAGTGAGAACTTTGGTAAAAGATGGATTAGTGGAGATTTGTCTTGAAATGTCCAGCTTTTCAATATTCTCTGGCAAGTGGCCAGATAGATCTTCTGTTCTTCCCATTCCTTCACTTAAGGAAACTATTTTTTTCTCCTTCACCCTTTGGGTGTATATTTCCCTCTCAGAGCAAATGCAAATGTTTTAAGGGTGTGTGACTAATAAAGATTTTTAAATAATTTATCTTTTAAGACTTTGGTATCTTAGACTTTTTAAATCACGTGTTGAAAAATATTAACAAATGGGAAAATGTTTAGATCTATGTGCTAAAATATTATTCTGTAGTTAGATTCATATAAGACTCATCCTTATTTATTTGTATAGCTGCTTTTCCTATATGCTGATGAATTTCCATGTTAAAATAAATGCTTTGAGTAGAAAATATCAAAAAATTTCTGTAAGTCATCCAGAAACACAGTGTTCTATGTTAAGGATGGCATCAACCCAGCATCCACACTTGTAAGTCCTCAAAGCACCTCATACACTCAGCATGTCAGAATCACTCATTATGTCCCTCCTCCTCTAAAGGGACATTTCCTTTTCTCCCTTTCTTCCTAAATTCAGAGGATATCATCACTGTCCATCCATTCATCCCAGTCAGAAATTTAAGGGACATCTCAAACTCCTGACTCCCATCTCTACACCTATCTAGACATTCAACAAGTCTGCCCCCCTATCTCTCAAATCTTGGCTTGTCATCCTCACTGTTCCGTCCTTAATCCCAGGACTCTTCACTTCTGCCTTAGGTTCCTGCCATGATCCCACCTGGCTCCTCCAATCTGGTTTTCCACTACGGCAAGAGGGAGCTTTCTATGATCCACATCTGATCATACCACTGGTAAATACCCTTCACTCACTTCCTGTACCTTGCAGGATGCACCCAAAACCATAAACCTCACAGTGCCTGGCCTCTGCTAATCTCTCTTGGTTCACTTCCCTACTGCCCTGCCGCCCACCTCATTCGTTTCAGCTACACCAAATAGAGTCTCCCAAAGGAGCCATATAATGTCATGACATCGTGCTTTCATACAGCAGCCATTCCCTTCCCTTGGAATGCTTTTCCCCCATCTTCTTCACCTGAGTAATTCCTGCTCATCTTTCCCCGGGCCTGTCCTTTTCCCATCTTTTCTGGGACTTGGTACTCAGATAATGATAACACTGGCTGGGCATGCTAGTGTGAATAGAGGAGACTGCTTGCAGCTGCAGCTGCCCAAGGCCTCTATCTGCTGCTCAGGGATATCTTTTCCTTTCAGGACCACCAGCTCCTACCCCTGCCTTTGCTCTCTCCTCCTCCTTGCTCCCAGAGCACTTGGCAAAAGGAGCTGTTGTCATTCATTTATCAAAGTGTGAGTTGCTTAGGGATGAGATTCATTGGTGATTCGTATTTCTAGGGCCTACCACAGTGCCTGGCATATAAGATGCATTCAGTAAATGTTTGCTGTATGAACCATGGACTCATGAAAAAGTAAATAAAGACAACTTGGAGAAGAGCAAATTCTGTTGTGCTTAAAAGATGTGGCTTCTAGTACTAGTCCTAGTGTTTACTAACAACTTGGCCTTGGACTTGACAGTCATTTTTTCTGAGTCTCAATTTCTATATTATAAATGAAGGAAATGATATGTGCACACAAAAGGGAAATGAAATAAATTGCACACTTACAACTTGCAAGATGCTCAGTTAACATTATCATCACCTGAATTGTGTTCACTTAACCTGGCCCTTACTTATGCCCCCAAAAGGCAGGGGGGATTTAGGGTGATAAAATAATATGTACAAAGTATAATTTTACATTTGGTACAAGAAGATAATTTGGTTTTCACTTGGATAACTTCAGATTCACTGTAGTGTAGTTGTACATTCTCTATCAAAGTGTCAACCATTCAGAGATGGCAAAAAAATTTCAAGAAAAATAAGTATTTTGTTCATTTGGTCATTAGTGGGAAGAACTTTTTAATAATCATCAGTCTCTTTGTAAAATATCAAGAGTATTTGAAATAATCTATATATTCTTGCTCCAGTCAATCAAGAATTTAAGGATTCAAGTATAGTTAAGATGAAGCAGTGATACAGTTAAGGCCTTTTAAATATGATGTAAGTCATTAGTTTATTCCTTGTGAAAAGGACAGATATACTAGTTAGTTATATCTTCATAGGAAATCCTTAATAATAAATATTAGGGAAGTAGCTTATAAGAATTAGGAATTTCCAAAGCTGTTTTCTCAAATTTAGGTGCTGTAGTCTACCTTGAATAAGGGTCTTCACATGTAATACTTTCTCTAAGCATTTAAGAGTACATACTCCAACATGCCTATATGATTACATGGGTAACATATATAAGCCACTGGTCCAATAGCTTACATGCGTCAACCCCAAAATGAGCAGCAAAAGACCAGTTGCTGACATAATCCTGTAATTTGTCTTGGTATGCTCATTCTCACTCTCACCAAAGATTCCATCCTCAAGTGTTGAGTATTATGGCTACCAAGCAACTGAAGTGATAGTCTCCAAGACATTGCAAAACCGAAGCCTTCATAATATGCAACCTTGCTCCTGTGAGAATTCTCTACACTTGAGCATCGTAGACATAACATGGCTGCCCTTGACCTAGCTTAGATAATTCAAATACAAAAGCTATTTCAAATTGTTCTGTTACTTATCTGCTCCACTTCAAGATAAATCTTCAACATTCACAAAAGGTTGCTGCCACTGCAGAGTATTTCCAATTGTGGAATAATTATAACTGCTATGTATTAAGTATTACTGGGTGCCTTATGTCTTACAGTGCTTATTTATAATTTCTACAATAGTCCTCATTGTTCAGTATTTTTTTGTATCTATTTTACAGATGAAAAAAATGAGGCTTAGAGAGATTAGGTAACTTGTCTCAGACCACATGCTAATATACAACAGAACTGGGATTCAGACCCCAAGCTCTCTGCTTCTAAATCTATCCTTTTTCCAGTGTACTTTACTTTTGAGGGAATCAAGTGTGGTTAAGTGAGTCTATCCTTCACAGTTTGTACTATTAGCAGAGAACAGGTGTGCTCAATTCATGATAAACCAAAACAAAGGCACAAATCCCATTAAAAGCAGCTGGGCGAATTGAGCAACTAATTGGTTATTCTCTCTGTGCCTCAAATATTTCTAAAATTAGCTTGAAATTCCATTTGAAAAATTCTTCAATTAGTCATGAACTCTGACTCACATTTCTAAAGCAACCTTTTGATAGGTGCTTCCAACACTTGCCCCACGCAACTCCTATTACTTCCTCTTTTCTTCGGTATAAGATAATCTCTTTTCTATTTCTAGGCCCACTTTCTGCTTTTCCTAGCCCTGCCAATTTTTATTTTTACAATCATTAGTTGTATGAATAATTAAATGTATTTTTACCAAGGGCTCTTCATTACTGCTCATCTTTCGTTTCTTTATTCTTCTCCTACAGACTCTTATAAGTCAACTCAAATACAGATTCCTTACTAATTTCACTTTGAGAGTATTATTGGCCACCTTCTTGTCTGAGTAAGAATCAATGTTATGTTGTCTAATAAACAATTATTTTATAGAATGGTTTTTATAAGCCTCCTAAAGCAGGCTGAAAATCAACTAGATAATGTATCCAGATACTTCAAGTTTGGAAAATAAAAGAAATACTTTTTCTAAAAAGACTTACTTGCCAACTCCACCTTCTCACCTCCTGTTCTCATCTTATGCTGAGGTCTGTGTAATTAACTGCTGCCCTGAGGCCTGAAACAGTGGCTCACTTCTTCATATGTGTTTTGTAATGTCTTGTGTTCAGCTCCCTTTCTGGGTGGCCTGAGAAGGATTGTTACTCCTCCTATGCTCAGTAGATGCCTTCAGCTCCCTTGGCTGTGCACCTATGTGCAAACTGTATGCAAAACAAAGAGTGGTGCATTCATGCTGGGCATTACCTGGGTGTGCGTCTAAGGAGATAGACATCCAAAACAATAGGAAATGTCATGAACAATGGTGCTATGGCACTCTTCTAGGAGCAGAGGCCTACCCATCTCTTTGTTTTTGATAAAAAACTAGTCTTCCCTTGAATACCAATCCCTCTTCTTGCTTCCAACGCCTGAGTGTGGAAAAGTGACTAGAACTACCACATCCTATTAAAAAGGGGAGAAGGCCACTTACCTAACTTACCTACAAGAGCTTGGGGATACTAGAAGGAATGTATGGTTTTCCTGGCTGTCATTAGCCTTCTCCACCCCAGCCACCCAAAAACACAATTATTTTGTACTTTCATGACAAAAATATGTAGTTTGTTTACTCTTATGTATGAAAGCCAGACTCTTTTTTTAATAATAAATTTATTTTTTATTGGTGTTCAATTTGCCAACATACAGAATAACACCCAGTGCTCATCCCGTCAAGTGCCCCCCTCATTGCCCGTCACCCATTCACCCCCACCCCCCGCCCTCCTCCGCTTCCACCACCCCTAGTTCATTTCCCAGAGTTAGGAGTCTTTATGTTCTGTCTCCCTTTCTGACATCTCCCACACACTTCTTCTCCCTTCCCTTATATTCCCTTTCACTATTATTTATATTCCCCAAATGAATGAGAACATATAATGTTTGTCCTTCTCTGATTGACTTACTTCACTCAGCATAATACCCTCCAGTTCCATCCACGTTGAAGCAAATGGTGGGTATTTGTCATTTCTAATGGCTGAGTAATATTCCATTGTATACATAGACCACATCTTCTTTATCCATTCATCTTTCGATGGACACCGAGGCTCCTTCCACAGTTTGGCTATTGTGGACATTGCTGCTAGAAACATCGGGGTGCAGGTGTCCTGGCATTTCATTGCATCTGTATCTTTGGGGTAAATCCCCAACAGTGCAATTGCTGGGTCGTAGGGCAGGTCTATTTTTAACTCTTTGAGGAACCTCCACACAGTTTTCCAGAGTGGCTGCACCAATTCACATTCCCACCAACAGTGTAAGAGGGTTCCCCTTTCTCCACATCCTCTCGAACCTTTGTGGTTTCCTGCCTTGTTAATTTTCCCCATTCTCACTGGTGTGAGGTGGTATCTCATTGCGGTTTTGATTTGTATTTCCCTGATGGCAAGTGATGCAGAGCATTTTCTCATGTGCGTGTTGGCCATGTCTATGTCTTCCTCTGTGAGATTTCTGTTCATGTCTTTTGCCCATTTCATGATTGGATTGTTTGTTTCTTTGGTGTTGAGTTTAATAAGTTCTTTATAGATCTTGGAAACTAGCCCTTTATCTGATACGTCATTTGCAAATATCTTCTCCCATTCTGTAGGTTGTCTTTGAGTTTTGTTGACTGTATCCTTTGCTGTGCAGAAGCTTCCTATCTTGATAAAGTCCCAATAGTTCATTTTTGCTTTTGTTTCTTTTGCCTTTGTGGGTGTATCTTGCAAGAAGTTACTGTGGCCGACTTCAAAAGGGGTGTTGCCTGTGTTCTCCTCTAGGATTTTTATGGAATCTTGTCTCACATTTAGATCTTTCACCCATTTTGAGTTTATCTTTGTGTCTGGTGCAAGAGAGTGGTCTAGTTTCATTCTTCTGCATGTGGATGTCCAATTTTCCTGGCACCATTTATTGAAGAGACTGTCTTTCTTCCAGTGGATAGTCTTTCCTCCTTTATCGAATATTAGTTGACCATAAAGTTGAGGGTCCACTTCTGGATTCTCTATTCTGTTCCATTGATCTATGTGTCTGTTTTTGTGCCAGTACCACACTGTCTTGATGACCACCGGAAAGCCAGACTCTTTTATATCATTTTGATTCAAGGCAATAATGACTGTTTCTCGTTGCTCATTCACCATCTAATTCTGGATGTCTGAAGAGAATTTAGAATTGGAAATTTTAATTTTTAAATCATTTTGAGAATGTATATAGAGTATTCCATCACCAGAAACAAAAATGTGGGTAAGTGGATCTAGTTTGTTCTGGAAATGTAACTTTTGCTTTCTTTTTCTTTTTGCACAGCCCCCTGCCTTTCCCTCCCTTTCTCTCTTTTGTTTAAAATTGATTTATGTTATTGATTGTTAAAATGCTACATTTCTTTCTAAAGTCTCAAAATTATGGTAAAAGGTAGAAAATATAAGGAATGGCAGAGGACTACTTTTAGCCTTGAGAAAGTTTTAGTTTCATTGTTCTTTTCTCTAAATAATATTTAATGATAAAATAAATATTTTCTTTTTATTTTTAAGGTGCCTTATTTACAAACCACAGCACATAACATTTATAAGACAATATGTATGGCAGCTGTTTGCATTTAAATATATTTAAATCATGAAAATGTGCCATTCTTTTGTACTTAAATTTTCATGAAATGGCTTTGCAAGAATTTTTCTGTATATTATATTTGTTCTCCTTCTTCCCTGGTGGTCATTGAGATCTGGTGTTGTGTTTTGTTTTGTTTTTTGATGTATATGGGTGCTTGCTTTCTCTTTATCATTTCTTTGTTTCCATGATTAAGTTCTATATTTTTAATATCTTGTGAAGCTCACAGAAGTACCTTTCCTGAATATTACATTTCTTAAGGCTGTGGTATGGAACTTTATTATTTTAGTGACCCTTTTTATTCACTATATATAATTTTGGTAGGCCATTGGCAGTTGGGTCTCAGCACAGGATGGGTCTACATGCTCTGGAAAGGAACATTCTCAGCTCACCCTTCCACAGACACCTGGGCCATTCTCTGTTCTCAGCCTGCCCATCAACCATTAGGTGGCTTTGAGGTGACCACCATTTGCACTTTGGTTCTTGGTCCTTTGGTCCAAGAAGATGCTCTGACATTTTGCCTTTGTTCAAGAGCAAAGCCACCCACAGGCCTGGACAGGACTCTCTCAATCCTACTTCACAGCTACATTCAACATCATTTCCACTGCATTCAATTTCAGTGATTTTGGCCTTGGTGGTAGCCCGCTTTTTGCATAGTGGTTCTGTACCTTATATCCTTTTTTCTTTTAAGATTTTATTTATTTATTGGACAGAGAGCACAAGCAAGGGGAGTGGCAGGCAGAAGGAGAGAGAGAAGCAGGCTTCCCACAGAGCAGGGAGCCTAATACAGAACTCGATCCCAGGACCCTGGGATCAGGATCTGGGCTGAAAGCAGATGCTTAACCAACTCAGTCACCCAGGCGCCCTCTGTACCCTTAACCTTGTTCCTCTTTAGAGATCATATAGCTCTAGTTATGTCTCAGGGCTGTTATAAAAATAACATTAAAAACGACCAAAAACTGTTTGTAAAACCTCATCACTATGTTGATGTATAATAAAACAATGCTCTGTTCTTTTTGAGGCAGCCGTGAATAAAACATTCTACTAAGAGCAGCAGAAACTAAGTTTACTTTAGTTTTTAAAAGCATATTATCCTACCCTAGAAAGAAAAAAATCTATGTTACGTTGAATAATTAGTTTTTAATCATCCCATGTGGATTACTATCTGTCACCCTATTTTCCCAAAGGAAAGATAAAAAAATACAAGGGTTACAAAAATAAAAGGTCCCACCACCACAGCAATATACAGTTGGGCCAACATGTTTATTTTCAAAACAGAAAACACAGATCTTATAACAGTATATTGTTACCATCACTGTTCCAATTAGAAGAAAGAGGATGATTTGATTATTCTGAAGTATTCTGTAATATATTACAGCAAAAATCTTGGGTTTCTTTTTTCTCTAGTTTGTATTTGTAATGACTATCCCTGAATTATATGTCATAGTATATTAAAAATTGTAATAACTGGGGAAAAACAATGCAAGTAAAGTGAAATGTTTTATCTCTCCCCCAAAAAAGGCATTTTTAGTGGCATTATATTCATATTTCAGTAAAAATAGGCAATGAAAACTATCTCTGAAGCTGGAGCACCCATTTCTGAAAAATATTTTCCAACAATAGTGTTATATCTTCTATTCACATGAAGATAGAATCAAGAACTTAGTTTGTTAAATACAGCCCTGTTATTTGATCTTTGTTGGAACATTAAGAATCCATAATGATTTTTGAGAAAAACTGAAGAAATTGTACATTTGCTGCTACACTTGAGTGAAACCCAGAAATTCCTGCACCAAACACAACCACTTCTAATGCTCTGCAGCAGTGCTCACTTCGGCAGCACATATTGTGATGCTCTGCAGCAGTTTTTCTCCCCAGGCAGCCATATATTAGAGCACCTGGGGAACTCATTCAAAGGCACATTTCTGGCATCTCTATGACCTATGGAGTCACAGTCTCAGAGACGGGATCCAGGAGCCTGCCCTTTGGAGAGGTTCCCTGTGTGTATTATTCTCCTCTCTACAGCATTCAAGAAGACAGGTTAGAGGCTAGGGTGTGATAGCAGAAAGCACATATAGGGCTAGCACCTCCGTGGAACTTGGAGCAGCTCCTGTGGCTGGTGAAGGGTGACAGCATTGCTTCTTCACTTCAGGAATCATGATGCCATAGCCTTTACTATGGACCAGGAATTGTTCCAAGAGTTCAGTACTCACTACCTCATTTAACCCTCACAGCCACCCAGGGAAGTAGGGTTATTGCTGTCCCCATTCTGTAGGGAAAGACACTTAGACGCAGTGTGCATAGCTTGCCCAAGGCTGCATGCCTGGTGAGTCGGCTGTTTTCCTATGGTCCCAGGACATATCTTGTGCTTCAAAAAATTATGATACAAAAAGATGGTTTTTTGATCTATAAAATGTTTTTGTTTTCCCTTCAAACAGATCAACTTATTACCATGCAGCAATTTTTCCCATTTTTTCCCTATAAATCTCTTGTATTCTAAATTTAGGTGATAATAGTGGATTAGGATCTGTATGTTTTTGGAATTTAATAAATGTGTTGGGATGTAGATTTCTGGACGAAATTTAGAGTGGATACCTCTGGCAAGATTTAAATGGCAGAGGTGGAGGGGTGGTCGTGGTGGTGGTGGGATTTCATCGAAATGGGACATCAGAAGACCTTTAGACTAGTGCTCTTGAACCTCTAGCCACAGCCAAGGCACCAGAAGGATTTTATCTTCCTTTTATGCCTAGTTCCTTCTTAAAATTCTCATGCCCTTCAATACCATCAGCAAAAATCTTCCCAATCTTCATTTCAAAGCCCATCCCTACTCCACTTTAGACTTTAAATGACTGTTTCTGAAATGAAAAGCAGAAAATCGCAGAACCTTTAAATGTAGAAATGTGTGAACATAGAACACTGACATGCCAAGTACAGTTTTAACATTTTAAATGTATTAACGTTGAAATGTATTTGAAAAGTAGAAGGACTAGTAATCCTGTTCATCTTGTGTCTAAAATATGTTTCTTTTCTATTAATAAATACAGCAGATGAACTGTGAGTAGAGAAGCTGTCATTTGCTACTCCTCGGAAAGATCCAAGAAGTTTGTGAACGTCATCTCTTTTATTGTGTCATTTCTGCTGTTAATGCAGTCAGACAGGTTTAACAGCAAGGTCTCCTAGTCTCTAGTGCCATTTCTGGAGATGGTAATTTGAGGAATTTGAAAAGCATGGCAAAAATGTGAGCCAATTCAAAGATACACTACAGTTCATATATCAAAGGAAAAATACTTTTTGATGGTTTCTCAGAGATACTGAAGAGCTTGAAAATACATAGATGGAAAAAAAAAAGAAAAAGGAAATACATGGATGGAGCCAGACTCTCCAGCCAGTTTCTAGATCATTACAAATGCATATTTTTCCATTTCTTTTTATTGAAGATAGACCTATTAATACTTCACAACCTAACACTATGCAGCTACACATTCATTTGACAAGTCAACCTTCTAGAACTGCAGTGTGGCAGCTATATCATTGATCTCGGGAAAAAGAGTTCTTGTGCTACTGAAGAACTTAGAGGATGAATATCAATGTCAACTTTGGGCCAGAATTAAGGGTTAGCTAAGAATTGGTAAGTCCATCCAGTTTTCAAAACTAGTAGCCCAACTGGAATGTAAATGGAGTGCTTTTATAAACAATTAATGCTCCTTGCAACACACAGGGAGTTATTCATGCATAGTTAGGAAGTCATTTTCTGAGACTTTGGCTGGAAACGTAGCTTTCATGGATGAAACATTTTGGGTAACATCTCCAATATTCCCCTTGCGAAAATGAAGTAACGACATCCATTAGACACTTCAAGTTTGCAGCTCTTCTTTCATGTGGCTCCAGTCCTCTTGGTCTTGGCATGTTGTGATAGTTTGGCACAAAGTAGCATCATTTTGTCCTTGACGATGATAGATTCTGCACACTTAATCCATTAATCTGAGCTGATGGACTTTGCCCAGAGTTAAAATATTTTGTTCTTACATAATGGTTTTCTTATTAAATCTCTGAACAATACTCTTTTACGGGTGACTACATTCAACCCCATATTCTAGATGTAAAAAGTAAAGTGAGAGGAGGTTAATTTTTTTTAATTTTATGAGGATTTATATAGTGCTTGGTGTAAGTGCTCAAGCTCTCTTCTGTTTTAGAAAATATTCAATCATATGGTCCTCAAAAGAAGTTTATGAGTCTTGTGCTATTAGACCCATTATAGGTGAGAAAGCTGAAGCACAAGGAAGTCAAGCGGCTGGCCAGCTGAGATAGTAAGTAGTAGAGCAAGAGTCCAACTCCTGCTGTCTGGTTCCAGGGTCTGGGCTCCAACCACTGCACTAAACTGTCTCTGCGCCTCACACTAGACCAGCCTTGTAGTTAATAACAATGAACTAAGGACAGAAATGAGAATATTTAACATTTCCAAACCCCCTTTCTGGTCACTCACCAACAATTTCCTCCCCATAGACAGCATTCTCATTTTCAAAGTGAAGTTTCAAAGTGAAAGTCTTAGACTTTGGAAAGGTGGAACCTTTGAGATCACAGAGGAGCAATCTTGGTAGATTGGGATTACGCAGAACAATTTAGCATCAAGAATATTTAGTGAAAAAGATTGAAAGTGAAGTTAAGGCATGACAGATGGGTGGTACTCTGCTTATTTGAAAAGTTCCTTTCAAATTATAAGTCCCACTTCCTTCACCTTTAGTCCTCCAGCCTAGATTGATGCGTCAGAATACCTGTGCATTTTACAATAACAAAGGTACCACTTGGAATTAACAAGGAGCCATTAGTCTCAAGTTCTTATGCTCTGCATAGCAAGGAAAGCCATCAAGGCTAGACTCCCTAACTGATAAGGAGCCAAGCAACAGTTTCACAGGTTTGCACACAGACTGCTGGGGTCTGTGCCTTCATGGGTACTGCTGGAAAAATAAAGATATTCTGTTGTTCTTAATGGAAATATAACCTACCCTGAAAGCTTTGAGATGTCAACTTACCCTACCCTGACCAGGGAGCTCTTTGCTATTGGTCCAGAAGAGAGGAATGTGGTTTCTAATTTTTATTTCCTGGCAGGAGTTAGAGGAGATGATGCATTGACAGGCAGCTGAAGGTGGGGACCCTGTGGATCCAGGACATCTGGGCATCATTAGCCATGGTGAGGGGCCAGCCCACATGAGAGGTAGCAGGAAGGAAAAGAATCTATGGCCAGATGGTGGAAGTCATGGCTGGAGGAAACACTGGCTTAATTTTTGGAAAAGATTTTTCTTCAAACTCTGAAATGACTTTGGAAGCCACTCGTTCTTTAAGGCCTCAGGATAAATAATTTAGCTAGCATATTGCAAAAGGGAAAAAATTGTAACTCTATCCATGAAGATGAGGTGGGTTTCATTTTATAATTCTCACTATTCAGAAAGCTTGCACAACTCCCTCGTCTCAAGGCTGTCGAAACTCAGTCTTCAATAACTCTTCTGCAAGCAGTGTCCTTGATACTCGCCAAGCTCAATTGCAATCTCTTCCTGTCATGCTAACGTTTTGAAGTAGAACTCACTTCTGGTCATAGTGGATCTGGAAGAAGCAGTTCAGTCATCAACAGATACGTGTTGCAGGTTGTTGGGTATTTTTTTCCTTCCTGCTGAGGCAAACATCACTTAGAATGATTTATCATTACTCATTCAGAAGCTCTGACTACCCCAAAGAGAGGCTAACCACAAAAATTTCTTCTAAAAGTGATGTAGCCACAGCTGTCTAGGAGTTATTTAGCAGTAATTCACTCTGGGCAATAGAAGAGTGATTAGAAGGATATCACATCTATTAAAATGTCAATCTAATTAAAGCATGGGAGAGAGCTCAAGAGAGCTTAGAGTCCCTATTCTGTGATTTGGATAGACTTTTTTACTTTACAGATTAAATCATAAGCTGGAAACAAAGTCTCTTTGCATCTCTGTGGTCTAAAATACTAACAAAAAGAAAAAAAAAGATTCTTAATAGATTAATAGGTTGTCATTCAGTAGGGTTTCTAGTAAACAGCATGTTAAGCCTTGTCCTTGTCATGGTCTCCAAAAGTGACTTTATTTTTTTTATAATAAATGTATTTTTTATTGGTGTTCAATTTGCCAACATACAAAATAACACCCAGTGCTCATCCCGTCAAGTGCCCCCCTCAGTGCCCATCACCCATTCACCCCCATCCCCCGCCCTCCTCCCCTTCCACCACCCCTAGTTCGTTTCCCAGAGTTAGGAGTCTTTATGTTCTGTCTCCCTTTCTGACATCTCCCACACACTTCTTCTCCCTTCCCTTATATTCCCTTTCACTATTATTTATATTCCCCAAATGAATGAGAACATATAATGTTTGTCCTTCTCTGATTGACTTACTTCACTCAGCATAATACCCTCCAGTTCCATCCACGTTGAAGCAAATGGTGGGTATTTGTCATTTCTAATGGCTGAGTAATATTCCATTGTATACATAGACCACATCTTCTTTATCCATTCATCTTTCGATGGACACCGAGGCTCCTTCCACAGTTTGGCTATTGTGGACATTGCTGCTAGAAACATCGGGGTGCAGGTGTCCTGGCATTTCATTGCATCTGTATCTTTGGGGTAAATCCCCAACAGTGCAATTGCTGGGTCGTAGGGCAGGTCTATTTTTAACCCTTTGAGGAACCTCCACACAGTTTTCCAGAGTGGCTGCACCAGTTCACATTCCTACCCACAGTGTAAGAGGGTTCCCCTTTCTCCACATCCTCTCGAACCTTTGTGGTTTCCTGCCTTGTTAATTTTCCCCATTCTCACTGGTGTGAGGTGGTATCTCATTGTGGTTTTGATTTGTATTTCCCTGATGGCAAGTGATGCGGAACATTTTCTCATGTGCGTGTTGGCCATGTCTGTGTCTTCCTCTGTGAGATTTCTGTTCATGTCTTTTGCCCATTTCATGATTGGATTGTTCGTTTCTTTGGTGTTGAGTTTAATAAGTTCTTTATAGATCTTGGAAACTAGCCCTTTATCTGATACGTCATTTGCAAATATCTTCTCCCATTCTGTAGGTTGTCTTTGAGTTTTGTTGACTGTATCCTTTGCTGTGCAGAAGCTTCCTATCTTGATAAAGTCCCAATAGTTCATTTTTGCTTTTGTTTCTTTTGCCTTTGTGGGTGTATCTTGCAAGAAGTTACTGTGGCCGACTTCAAAAGGGGTGTTGCCTGTGTTCTCCTCTAGGATTTTTATGGAATCTTGTCTCACATTTAGATCTTTCACCCATTTTGAGTTTATCTTTGTGTCTGGTGCAAGAGAGTGGTCTAGTTTCATTCTTCTGCATGTGGATGTCCAATTTTCCTGGCACCATTTATTGAAGAGACTTTCTTCCAGTGGATAGTCTTTCCTCCTTTATCGAATATTAGTTGACCATAAAGTTGAGGGTCCACTTCTGGATTCTCTATTCTGTTCCATTGATCTATGTGTCTGTTTTTGTGCCAGTACCACACTGTCTTGATGACCACAGCTTTGTAGTACAACCTGAAATCTGGCATTGTGATGCCCCCGATATGGTTTTCTTTTTTAAAATTCCCCTGGCTATTCGGGGTCTTTTCTGATTCCACCCAAATTTAAAATAATTTGCTCTAACTCTCTGAAGAAAGTCCATGGTATTTTGATAGGGATTGCATTAAACGTGTAAATTGCCCTGGGTAACATTGACATTTTCACAATATTAATTCTGCCAATCCATGAGCATGGAATATTTTTCCATCTCTTTGTGTCTTCCTCTATTTCTTTCAGAAGTGTTCTATAGTTTTTATGGTATAGATCCTTTACCTCTTTGGTTAGGTTTTTTCCTAGGTATCTTATGCTTTTGGGTGCAATTGTAAATGGGATTGACTCCTTAATTTCTTTTTCTTCAGTCTCATTGTTAGTGTATAGAAATGACTTTATCGATAGAGACCACTTGAATAATTGAATGCAGTAGTTAAAAACATGACCTTTAGTTTGGCTGACATGGCACTAAGACTCACCACCCCCAATGCCAAACTGAGTCCTTTGCGAGTTTCTGGACCCCTCTATGCTACTGTGTCATTTGAAAATAAGGGCCATGATTCTATTTTACAGGGTTATTGTAAGCATCTAACCAGATAACATTTTAGAGTTCCTGGCATCATGCCTAACATAAGAATAAGCATCCAATGAATGTTAGTTAGTAATTATTATTCTAAAGATAACCCCTTCTCATAACATTTGAGTCTCTCAATATTCAAGTTTAAACTGGATGAAGCTGGATTTTGAATTCTTTCAATCTGTTTATATTTCACAGGCAAAAAGCATTTTCACATCAGGGAAGACCAAATGGCAGATTATTATCATTTATTAACAAGGTGTAAGGCAAACGTAGAAATTTAGTGAAAAAGCAAACGTACAGCATGACCCCATTTTAAAAAACATATAAACCTGTTTGGAAAGCCATAGAACCAAATGTTATATTAGTTTTCCCTAAATTTCCTTTACTTTCTCTCTTATACTTTTTCCCAGATTCTGCAGTGAACCTGTATTACTTTCTTATTAGAGACATGCAGCATATGCTATTCTTCAAAGGAAAGAAGTGTAGAGTCACTGTGGAACCAACCAATCTTTATGTATATGTGTGTGACCCCGCCTGGATCTAGTATGGGGGAGATAAAGATAGAGACTGTGGAGGTAGGAGCAGGGAGCCCCAGGGAATCGCTGTGTCCATTTGGGGTAAGCTCCTGTAGATTTAGAGCTGTTGGCTTTTTGTCACCTTCAGAGAGGTTTTCCATCTGCCTGGTTCACCAGAGTCTTATTCTTTATCTCAATTGTTCTAAGTATGTAAATAATTCCAAAAATTGATCTGGTGTCCTGGGGACTCATGGACCTCTGCGATCAGAAACACACTGAACCATGGCTGTCTCCAATGATGGCCCCAAAACTGACACAGTGTGAGGGGATGCAGTTGTCAAGCGCCTGGAGCTCTGACTCACTCCACTTTAATTTAGGGAAATACATAGTACATGATTTTTATATTATTTATTTAATTTTTTAAAAAATTAAAAAAATTTCTTTTTATTGGAGTTCAATTTGCCAACACACAGCATAACACCCAGTGCTCATCCCATCACGTGCCCCCCTCAGTGCCCGTCACCCAGTCACCCCAACTCCCGCCCACCTCCCATTCCACCACCCCTTGTTCATTTCCCAGAGTTAGGAGTCTCTCATGTTCTATCACCCTCTCTGATATTTCCCCATTCATTTTCTCTTCTTTCCCCTTCATTCCTTTTCACTATTTTTATATTCCCCAAATGAATGAGACACCATATAATGTTTGTCCTTCTCTGATTGACTTATTTCACTCAGCATAATACCCTCCAATTCCATCCACGTCGAAGCAAAAGGTGGATATTTGTCGTTTCTAATGGCTGAGTAATATTCCATACATAGACCACATCTTCTTTATCCATTCATCTTTCGATGGACACCGAGGCTCCTTCCACAGTTTGGCTATTGTGGACATTGCTGCTAGAAACATCGGGGTGCAGGTGTCCCGGCGTTTCACTGCATCTGTATCTTTGGGGTAAATCCCCAACAGTGCAATTGCTGGTCGTAGGGCAGGTCTAGTTTTAACTCAGCAGTTTAACTCTGCCTTCAGCCCAGGGCCTGATCCTGGAGACCGGGATCGAGTCCCACGTCAGGCTCCCTGCATGGAGTCTGCTTCTCCCTCTGCCTTTGTCTCTGCTGCTCTCTCTCATGAATAAATAATTTTTTTAAATAAATAAAAAATCTTTTAAAAATGTTTAAAAAAAGATAAAATGAATAACTACAGTTAAAACTAAGAAATTAAAAATGGATTGGTCTAGGGGCACCTGAGTGGCTGAGTCAGTTGGGTGTCCCAACTCTTGCTTTTGGCTCAGGTCATGATCTTAAGGTCCGGTCCTGAGATCAAACCCCATGGCAGGCTCTGTGCTCAGCAGGGAGTCTGCTCTAAATTCTCTCTCCCTCTGCCCCTCCCCATCTCAAATAAATAAATATTTAAAAATAAATAAATGTGTTAGTCTAGAGTTAAGACAAAATGACCAGTGAATGCATGAAACACTAGGATGACAAAAGTTAGAATGTCTCCTGGTTTTCTAACAATTTCTCAATTAATTTGACTATAAAGACTGATTTTTTAAAATGTCATTTACTGTATCACCACAGATACACACAAAAGGCAGCACATATTAAATATGAGACACATATTTTATTTTATTTCTTTATTCATGAGACATACAGAAGCAGAGACATAGGCAGAGGGAGAAGTAGGTTCCCTGCAGGGAGCCTGATGTGGGACTTGATCCCAGTACCACGGGATCACAACCTGAGCCAAATATGTTTTCTAGGCCACAACAGAATAAGCCTAGAATAAACTAGGTGCAAGAGGCTAATCATTTTGAAGAACAAATTCTCAATATAAACATAGGCTCATAAAGAAAGCTGAGTCAAATTCCAATTAACAAGCATATTTAAAACAAAAAATAAAATAAACTCCACGGCTAACTAGGTTTCCATGAACTTCATAAACCTTCCATGAACTTCTGACCCTTCTTTTCTATGGAGTATGATATTTACTGCCTGTACCAGTGAAATAGGCATAATTATATAGTATTTATAGCTTGGTAATCAGTGTATACTGTTGTCAATAGTTGGGGCAGCAAATAATTTCCTAAAAGTCAAATCACCTGTCTTATTAAGCCAAAATGTAGTCAAGTTTTATGTATGTTTGAAGTACTTTCAGAGCAATCATAAACAAATCCCAGTTGATATTCAAAATACAACTCCAGAGAATTTAATAAAGGATTAGACAAAAACAGTTTTCAATTTTTACTATAAATGCCAACTTGGTATTTACTAAATATTTGTAGATTCATGTTAAGACTAACTCTACTTGTGACCCAGTGACTTATAAAGATAGGATGTGAGAGGCCCTTAAAAATTTGTCCTTGATTTTATAAGACACATGTAAAAAATATCTGTCCTATTTACTTGGATGTAGATATCCTTGCTTGAGTAGGATACTAGATTAAAAACTGAGAGACAAGAAGAGTTTAAGTGAAAACACCTCAGAAACAGATATACTTGCTAGACAATTAAATTTCCAAGGGATCTTGGAAATATCCAAAGACAATGTTTACAGTGATTTGAAATTTCAACTGAAACAAGTATGGCCAGCAACCAAATACTACCCTCAATTGAAGAGGAGACCCTTTATAATTAGTTGCTGTCAACTGTGTTAACAGTTGTTGTTAACATTTAGTTAACATTATATGTTAACAGTGTTATAACATTTCACTATTTAAATACTATTGTACTTTACAGAGTTAGAAGACAAAAGTCTAATGAAGCATCTACCATGGGTTAGAGAACTAAAATCTAGATGCCATTACCATTCACCAGGATTATTATTAAATTACAAAGTGTAATCATAGTGTGGGGCACCTGGGTGGCTCAGTTGGTTGAGAGTTCAACTCTTTGTTTTGGCTCAGGTCATGATCTTATTATGGGTCTAGAGATCAAGACGTGTTATCAGGCTCCACATTTAGTAGGGAGTCTGCTTAAAGATTCTCTGCCTCTGCTCCCCCCCACCCACCTCACTCACTCTCTCTCTTAAATCAATCGTTTTTTAAAAATGCAGTTACAGTGTTATGGAACACGTTCTATCAAAGAGAACTTTAAATTTCAGAAATGAAATTTGATTTATATTCTTCAGTCTGATTTAAGATATACTAAGACAAAAACTTTGTCAGTGAAAAACTTACCTTTGCTCTCACAAAGTTGCTTGAATTTCACATACTCGGACTAAAGATCTTAAATTTTTTAATTCAGTACAAATTTCTGACATGTGAACACTTCCCATATTATGGGCTTCTTCTCGCAATCTTGATGCCTATAATTAAAGAAATAAAGATCACATACATGCCACAATCACGTACAAAAACAAAAACAAAAACCCCAAAACATTAAATTTCTGACAACTTTGTACCAAGATTACAGAACAATCCGCCTTTAAATCCACAAAAATGATAGTGAATCTAAAGGAGAAAAAGGATTTTCTTTAAAAAACTGTCTAATGGTGGAAAGAAGGTATTTTTCCAAGATTTCCCCCTTCAACTTCTGGAGGATATAGTATTTCCAATTTTAGTATTGCATAGCACTAAGGATAGAAGAGCTCATGATTCGTGGTTAATAAGATGCTGAGTCAGCCAGAGTAAAGTTCAGGTGTAACAATGTTAAAAGGGACTTCACTGTATTCTGATGTCATAAGATATGCAATATTACCTCTGTGAACTTAGAGAAAATTTCAGACAGTCAGTAAGCTGCTAAAAGGGAGAAGCCAATGGCAGTTAATTGGAATGTCCAAAGGTCCCTCATTCCAAAGCAAAACTGTTTTCTAACTTCTACTTGCTAGTCTAGTGGAGAGATAGAAGAGTAATAGTATGAACAAGTTCTAAAACTATCAGAGCAGCTGGCTGAGTAGCATCCTGGCTTTAAGCCTCATAACTATTCTAACTGGGTGACTTTGGTATATAATTTATATGGTCTTAAGGGTCTTCAATGGTAAAATGGGAGAACTCATCTGCACTGCTTAACAGTTTTGAGAAGTGGAGAAAATAAAGCACTCAGCACAGTGCTAAATGCTGAGTATATTAAAATATTTTATGTGAAACCATAAAAAGTTATCTCATAAATGCCCTAAAATAAGTGCTTACCAAATATTTAATTTAATGCACTGACTATAGACAATCTAATTAGACATTACTTTAAATGTAGCTTAAATTCAGTGATCTAGATTAGATTTTCTAGAAGAAATTATATTTTGTCATTCATCCAAAGGTAAAACATCTGCTATGAATCATGTAACATACTTGCTTCTCTGCATGATCTGCAGGCCATCCTTGAACATGTTTTATGAGATTTTCATTGAAGTGTGCTGCTAGCGTAGGTGTTAATGAACATGTAGGTCGGGCAGATGAATTCTGTGGTACAACTGTTGCGTTTGATGCATTACTACTAGAAGTATGATTTGGACCAGGCGATGGACTTCTCTGGCTACTGGAAGAGAAAAAAGAATTGAATGTATAGTATATTTTTAAAAGGAGATACCTAAAAATTGTCAATATCTTCTATTAAATTAAAGATATCCAAATTCCTAAGAAAAATCTGTTATTTTAACATCAAATACATAGAATTTAAAATCCAAAGTGTAGTTATATATCATGTACTCCTTAAACACACTTTTGGGAGGAAAAAGGGCCCTTCTAAGAACAGTAATGTCAGTTAAATTTAAACTAATAGTGCTCTTCAAATTTGACAGCAGAACCTGTGATTTTGTATACCAGAAACACTACTCAGAATGTAACTAAGAAATGGTCATATTTTAACAGTTGTAGATATAAGGCACAACTGAGTATTGCATCTTAAGT